>NC_045154.1:2629768-2929768 GCF_900700415.2 Clupea harengus
AAGTCCCAGTTAACTGAAGCGTTGCTATATAACAAGCATTACTGTGACTCTAAAGCACTATTGTTTTAGGTGAATAACATTGCCGTATAGCAAAATTGCTGAATTGGTAGGCAAATACACAAATGTATGAAAATGGTCTTGCTTATTGGAGCAGTGACGTGCACGACAAAAGTAAGGCAAAAATGCTGCCTTTGACTTTTGAATGTTTTTGAATGACCTGAATGTCCATGTCCACAGGCCATGGAAAACATTTTAGCAAGATGCATGAGGCGTAGGTATAGGAAGAGGGAGGCGCAGGTATAGGGAGAGGGTGGCACAGGTATAGGGAGAGGGTGGCACAGGTATAGGGAGAGGGAGGCGCAGGTATAGGGAGAGGGAGGCGCAGGTATAGGGAGAGGGTGGCACAGGTATAGGGAGAGGGAGGCGCAGGTATAGGGAGAGGGTGAGGGAGGCGCAGGTATAGGGAGAGGGAGGCGCAGGTATAGGGGGAGGGGGAGGGAGGCACAGGTATAGGGGGAGGGAGGCACAGGTATAGGGAGAGGGTGAGGGAGGCACAGGTATAGGGCGGCGCAGGTATAGGGGGAGGGAGGCGCAGGTATAGGGAGAGGGAGGCGCAGGTATAGGGGGAGGGAGGCACAGGTATAGGGAGAGGGTGGCACAGGTATAGGGAGAGGGAGGCACAGGTATAGGGAGAGGGAGGCGCAGGTATAGGGAGAGGGTGAGGGAGGCACAGGTATAGGGAGGCGCAGCTATAGGGGGAGGGAGGCGCAGGTATAGGGAGAGGGAGGCGCAGGTATAGGGGGAGAGAGGCGCAGGTATAGGGGGAGGGAGGCGCAGGTATAGGGAGAGAGAGAGGGAGGCTCAGGTATAGGTGGCACAGGTATAGGGAGAGGGTGGCGCAGGTATAGGGAGGCGCAGGTATAGGGTGAGGGAGGCGCAGGTATAGGGAGAGGGTGAGGGAGGCACAGGTATAGGAAGAGGGAGGCGCAGGTATAGGGTGAGGGAGGCACAGGTATAGGGAGAGGGAGGCGCAGGTATAGGGAGAGGGTGAGGGAGGCACAGGTATAGGGAGGCGCAGCTATAGGGGGAGGGAGGCACAGGTATAGGGTGAGGGAGGTGCAGGTATAGGGAGAGAGAGAGGGAGGCGCAGGTATAGGGTGAGGGAGGCACAGGTATAGGGTGAGGGAGGTGCAGGTATAGGGAGAGAGAGAGAGAGGCGCAGGTATAGGGGGAGGGAGGCGCAGGTATAGGGTGAGGGAGGCACAGGTATAGGGTGAGGGAGGCGCAGGTATAGGGAGAGGGAGGTGCAGGTATAGGGAGAGAGAGAGGGAGGCTCAGGTATAGGTGGCACAGGTATAGGGAGAGGGTGGCGCAGGTATAGGGAGGCGCAGGTATAGGGTGAGGGAGGCGCAGGTATAGGGAGAGGGTGAGGGAGGCACAGGTATAGGAAGAGGGAGGCGCAGGTATAGGGAGAGGGAGGCGCAGGTATAGGGAGGCACAGGTATAGGGAGAGGGTGGCGCAGGTATAGGGAGAGGGTGAGGGAGGCACAGGTATAGGTATAGGGAGGCGCAGGTATAGGGTGAGGGAGGCGCAGGTATAGGGAGAGGGAGGCGCAGGTATAGGGAGAGGGTGAGGGAGGCACAGGTATAGGGAGAGGGTGGCACAGTTGCGGTGCTCGTTCATGGACCTCACTGAGCAGGACTGCTGGAGATATTTCCACTTACCCCCAGAGGCTGTTAATGACATCTGCCATCTAACTGGTCTTGACCTAGAGGAACAGCACAGACGTGTGGGTCCCCTTCCTGTTGCTTTGAATGAAACAATGCTGCTACCAGCATCCCCTGGCCTCCACGCTTGGGTTATCCCAGTCGGCTTTGGGCTCAGTGATACATGCAGTCACTGCCTCCCCTTGTTCACAGAGCACGGCAGTTTATTGTTTTACTAAGCAAATAACAAAGAGTATGTTTTCCGATGCCCATGGGTTCCTGGGTGTAATAGACTGTACACACATGTTGTTGCCTGTGCTCGCGACCCATGGGCATATCTACATGCATTGCAAAGGGTTTCATTCCATCAATGCTCAAGTGATCTGTGACGCAAACTGGAAGGTTCCTCGTGTTTGCTAACTATCCTGGCTATGCACACGACTCTTTCATTTTGGAGGATTCAGGTGCTCCTGCAGCCTTCCAGGGCATTGTGCCTTTGGATAGGTGGCTATTAGAAGAAGATGGCTCTGCACGCCATTGTGGCTCCGCACGCCGTTCAGTATGCCAACGACTCAGTGGCACACGACCACATTACAATACAGCCCTCAGGAAGCCATTACCCTCTTCGTGGCATGTTGGCACGGATCATTTCAGAGGACACATTCGCTGGAGAACCGCAGAGGGAGGCTGGACTACGTACATGTACCAGCAGCAGGAGAGGACAACTGGGATCCGTTTGTGACCGGAAATTAGTTTGCTCCATTGTAGAGTAACTACTGAGCTCTGTATAAACTTTAAGAAGGTATGGTCTAACCATTGTGACTGGCTGATTAAGTCTGACTTGATTACCACACCCACTAATGACTCAACCCATTGCCCTGCCCTGTGTCACTGAAATGAGCAAATATAGGTACGCCCGCCGATTCTCACTGCGCAGTTACTGCTGTGCAAAGCCCGTTCGCAGTGCTCGTTGCGCTATGAAAATATGGCCCTTTTCCACATGATGCCTGAGGGTGTGAAACACACACACACACACACACACACACACACACAGACCAGAGACACCAGCCTCTCCTCACTTATCTTCCTATCATTGCATTTCCTCTCTTTTGTCCTACTTTCTCCTGTATTTGGGGCTGTGTTGCGTTGGTGCTCCACTTCTTCCCACTGTCTCCCACGTGTCCCTCTCTCTCACACCCTCGCTCACTAGTCTTGCACATTCACTTTATTTGTCCTGCCTTTTATTTTAGATAAAACTTTGCCAACATTGCCTGTAACAGTGACTGTCATGAGATGATGTTCAGATTGAGATGCATTTAGTCACATTAGCAAAAACATAACAGAAAAACATACTGTGAGTAGCTGTGGACCTCAGGGCAGTGCATCCAGATGGCTGACTTACAGTAGGGGGCCTTTTGATAGCTGTGTTATGGTACCGTGGGGCTGTTAGAGGTGATTGGCATAAGACAAATGAATACACAGGGCAAGAAGCAATGATCTACTATTTAATGCATTTATTCACAGTATTTTAAATATGTATAAGGAATGCATTTGAAACCCTACCCAAAATCAGACCTAAATCAGGGTTGTTGGGATATGTCAGCGATAACCGTGTATTCCCCTAGACAACATAGTTAGCTGGCTTGTTTAGTTACCCATATTATCACCTTTGTTGGCAAAAACTAGCTTATATATATATATAAGCTAGGTTGGCCTTGGTGATATTATGGGTAACTAAACAAGCCAGCTAACTATGTTGTCTAGGGGAATACACGGTTATCGCTAACATATCCCAACAACCCTGATTTAGGTCTGATTTTGGGTAGGGTTTCAAAATGCATTCCTTACAAGGGATAATGTATAGTCCGCTGGTCAGTATAGGAAAATAAATCCTGACAGGATGAATAGAACCCTGACGCGCAGCCGGTCTTGTTTCGTCCTGAAAGGATTTATTTCCGGATACTGACCGACAGACTTTACATTATCCTGCTTATTATACGGTTACTTGTCGAAGCGATAAAAGACATTCCTCCAAATACCTCTTTTTAATGATTTTATCGCCGTTTTGTGCCTTCTGATGAGAAAAAATTGTTCTTCACGCAAATAGACCTTGAAAGTTTCCGGTGTTGCATAGCAACCTATGACTTGCTGACTTGAAGTTACAATGACTATCCTTATTACATATGTTCTGAATATATATTTGAAAGGATTTCTGTGTTGCCATCTTGATGTGCCATAGAAATGCATATATTGATGTCACATACCTCATGTCACCACCCATTTGTAAATATAAAATAACTTTGATTCTCTTTGTGGTCATTAGCAGCATTCGTATATAACTGTCTTGTTATGTATGCAATGCAAGATAACAAATGCTGTTTGTGATAAATGGTTCTAATGTATGTTTATTAAGAAGCAGCTGTTTCCAGGCTGTCCTTTGCCCTCAGTCAGTGCTGTGCATTGAGTTGACCTCTCAGTATCACTCCTATCTTGTGTTGTGCTCACAATGCTGCCGCCATGTCCTCCCCATATTATTATTATTTACGTTTAGAATCATAGTGTTGCTCTCAGAAATGTACTATAACAGACATTTGAGGTATTGTATAATATACAGATTTAGCCTCTAGACTAGAATGCTCTACAGTTATATATGTTGACTGCCTCTATTAGCATAGTTATGCTGAATATTGTCTCACTGTATGTTTTTGTTGTATCAGAGCTTCCTTATGGCTGGGAGAAGATTGATGACCCTATATATGGCAGTTACTATGTGGAGTAAGTTGTGTGACTAATTTGGTTTTTAGTTGTGTTTGGTGTATTTGACAGACAGTCTTGAACCTCTCACTTTAAGCTTGCTACCATGTCTGGTGAGCATGTGTGTGTGTGTTTGATGTTATGAGGGCAGTCATAGGTTGTCTGCTGTATTGTTTGTGTAGATTTTCAGTCTATGTGTAGCCAATGTATGTAACAATACCAGTATGTGTGTACACTAGTTTGGCTCACACAGAAAGACCGCACCAAAACTATATCTACAATCATTTATATCAGAATAACAACAGTTCTGACACATTATATGAAGTGCTGTCAAGGAAGCTATTTGTTCCCATGTGTTGGTAGTTTGGGCATTGGGTACTAAGTGGGTGAAAACAACAATGTCTCTTCATAATCCTGAAAGTGAATTTGACTCTTAAGGTCTCGCTGCAATGTTGCTATTTCAAAATCCCATCCAAACCAGCCCATGATGAGGTTTCTGTATGTGGGCCTCCCAGAGGTGAGCTCCAGAGGTCTGCCTGGTAATGAGTGTCTCTTCCTCCCTCCACCCCTGCAGCCACATCAACAGAAGGACCCAGTTTGAGAACCCCGTCCTGGAGGCCAAGCGGCGCCAGCAGCAGCAGCAGCAGATGCAGAGCCAGGGCCTGTCAGCGCTGCCATTGCCCACCATCTACAGAGGTGAGACAGCTCTCCACACCCCTCCAGCAGACAGACAGATGTGAAGATGTGCATCCAGCTCTCCACACCCCTCCAGCAGACAGACAGATGTGAAGATGTGCATCCAGCTCTCCAAAGCCGTCCCAGCAGACCGATGTGAAGATGTGCATGTCTGTGTGTTTGGGGCAGATGTTGAGCTTACACTACATGAGGTCTTGAACTCTGGCTGACCCCCAAAGCTTCTAGTTTCCTCCTCCCGTAAGACCTCTAGGGCCCTACTCACACTTTCCAAAGCTTGCCTAAGCTGCTCCCAAGAAATGTTTAGCTTAGTAAAATAATTATTATGGAAACACCATTAATAATAGCTGTAGGTTACTGTATGTAGTGTATGCTTAATATGAGCCAATTAAAGTCAGGTATTTAGAGATGGGGTCAAGTTATTGTGTTTGATTACAAACGACCGGCTGTGTAGGCTACACAGCCTTTCCAATAAGCAAAAGCTGAAAAAGCTGTATTTGCAAAACCGCATTTTTAAAAAATGTGAAACTCTCATTGGGAATAGAACAACGCTGGCTTCAGGAATACGCGGTAACTTGAGCAATCACATTAGTCACAATCACAATATTGAAAAATCTTTTTTCTGGCTCAGATACATTTATAAGACATGATTTGTTAAACCACTCATGTTGATGAGAGGTTATCACATATGACCGCATTCAATGGTATTGTGTATCAGCCCTGGAAAAAGGTTCTGACGTCGGTAGGTCATTTTCCATTGCATCTGGATCACACTGCTGAGTAGCAGCTCCCAGTCCCCCTGGTCTCCACTGGGGGTTTGTTGTGCTGTATATAGATACTCTGTCTGTGTTGTTGATATTGTAGGCTGTATAAATAATAATAATAATAATAATATATAACCTGTGTGTGTGTGTGTGTGTGTGTGTGTGTGTGTGTGTGTGTGTGTGTGTGTGTGTGTGTGTGTGTGTGTGTGTGTGTGTGTGTGTGTGTGTGTGTGTGTGTGTGTGTGTGTGTGCATGCTCTCTCTCCTTTCCTCAGAGAAACCCCCGTTCACACGGGACCCCACCCAGCTGAAGGGCACCTTCCTGTCTACGTCGCTGCAGAAGAGCAACATGGGCTTTGGCTTCACCATCATCGGTGGGGACGAGCCTGACGAGTTCCTGCAGGTGAAGAGCGTCATCCCCGACGGTCCAGCCGCACAGGATGGCAAGATGGACACTGGTGAGCATTCCAGAATGTGCCGCATCATTCCAGCGTCAACTGACCTTCTGTATGCTGTATGCTGTATGCTGTATGCTGTATGCTGTATGCAGTCCTTGTAACCCCAGGCCAGACCAAAGACCAGTGTCATGGTTCACAAACACATGATCTCCCCTAGAGTAGTTACTATACGATCATGTCACCAGCCCCATATACGACACTATATTTAAAGTGAGTAGTTACTATATGGTCATGTCACCAGCCCCATATATGACACTATATTTAAAGTGAGTAGTTACTATACGGTCATGTCACCAGCCCCATATACGACACTATATTTAAAGTGTGAAGACAACTCGCTTCCATTATTTCAGACTGATTACATGAAGGTTAATAACTCCAACTTATCATGCAAAATGAGCTTATACAGCTTTCACTGGGCTGTTTTACAATCTAAAACAGAACTAAATCCTCAGATTGTAAACACTGGAAGTTGTTTACAATTGTTGAGAGGTTAATGAGGAACATTGTGGATGAAAGCATTGCAGAACCAAATGCTACACTGCTCCACTTCGCTCCATGTGACTGGTTGTTGCCTGTAAAACAGCCTGTGTGGCGCTGATTCACAAATCATACTCCCACTCAACAGTACATCTCTGATCTGGCAAGCAAATTACCGTTTTTCTTCAGGATTCTTTCTTCAAAAGAAATGAAACCAAAAGTCTCACACTCCTGCAGTCCTGCCTCCCATTCTCTCTCTTTCCTCGTATTCTCTCTCTCCTTAGTGTCTGTGTTCTCTTTGTCCTTGTTTATTGCCCTCTGCTGTTTGCTCTTAGCTGGTGTAATCAGCCAGACATACCCTCATCTACACTTTGTGTGTGTGTGTGTGTGTGTGTGTGTGTGTGTGTGTGTGTGTGTGTCTGTGTGTGTCTGTGTCTGTGTCTGTGTGTGTGTGTGTGTCTGTGTCTGTGTCTGTGTCTGTGTCTGTGTCTGTGTCTGTGTCTGTGTCTGTGTGTGTGTGTGTGTGTGTGTGTGTGTGTCTGTGTCTGTGTGTGTGTGTGTGTGTGTGTGTGTCTGTGTGTGTGTGTCTGTGTGAATATGTTTTGACCGTGTGTGAATCATTGTGGTAATGTGTGAGCAGTGATCTGTTTGGGTGGCTAATGGTGACTGTTTCTGCTGTGTGTTAGTGGTCTTGGCAGCAGTGGGCTCTCCTGGGCTTTCATTTCAGTTCCTGTGCTCTGTGGATGAATGAGCGAATGTGTGTGTGTGTGTGTGTGTGTGTGTGTGTGTGTGTGGAGGGTTTATGTTGCCTTTATGTGAGTGCTATATAGAACAGTGCTGGGTCCTCACTCTTCCCTCTCTAACTCATCCCTGTCTCATTCTCCATCCTCTCTAGGTGACGTCATAGTCTACATAAATGACATCTGCGTGCTCGGCACCACCCATGCCGACGTGGTCAAGCTCTTCCAATCGGTGCCCATCGGTCAGAGCGTCACCCTCATGCTGTGCCGGGGCTACCACCTGCCCTACGACCCCGAGGACCCCTCCGCCGCCGCCGCCGCCGCCGCCGCCGCAAGCGCGCTGCAGCCCATGGGTCTGGTGGAGCACCCGGCAGCAGCGCTGCTCATCAACGGGCGCAGCAGCTACGACAACTACATGGAGTACATGTCCCTGACGGGCCGGCTGGGGCCCGACCAGGGGACGCCCATCCCCCACCCAGGGGACACGCACCTGGACGGCTCCCAGCCCCCTTCCCTCAACGCGCCCAGCACCTCTGGAGCTGGGCCTCACGAGGACAGTGTCTCCATGGCGTCGTCGGGGACGGCAGCGGGGGCAGGAGCAGGGGCCGGACAGGGGGTGGAGCTGCTGAGCATCGCTATGGTGAAGGGTGCGGAGGGCTTCGGCTTCACCATCGCGGACAGCCCCACTGGGCAGCGTGTGAAGCAGGTGCTGGAGGCCCAGGGCTGCCCAGGACTGTGTGAGGGGGATCACATGGTGGAGTTCAACCAGCAGGGCCTGCAGGGGCTCAACCACACCCAGGTAGTGCAGCTGCTGAAGGACTGTCCTGTGGGGACTGAGGCCACTCTTGTTATCCAGAGAGGAACCACAGTAACAGGTGAGAGGCTGGTGGCGTCTGTACGACTGTTGATCCTCAGGTCCTGTCAGATCTCAGTTTTTAGTAATTGCATTTCAGTTAAAGTGACATTCAACCATTTGATCTCCAACTCAAAACTGTATGGTGTTTGGTGAGTTCACATCAACATGGCAGTGCTCATAGTGGAATATAAGAACACAAATAATAGTGGTAAATTATTTTTTTGAACAGCATTTTGAGTTTATTTGTTTAAAATTTTTTGGCATCCATTTTTATTATCTTTACACAGTTGAGGTTGCATCAACACTCTTAGGTGGGAAGTAGAACATTTTGAGTTGAAAAAGCAGTCAGTTGTCATGATGGCAACATTACCAGCAACAGGAGTATTGATAGTTTTGGTTTATTTTGTCCGTAGGTTCAGTTGATGTTGCTGTGAATTTTTCCGTTTATGTCATTGGAAGTGACGAGGCAGCGGTTGGTGGTGTGCATGTGGACCGCAGGGCAGCCCAGGGGCCCGTGACCGTGACATCACGGCTGGCACCTCTTCTCTGATGCGATGTGATTGGGCTCAAAGTCAAGGCCGGCCCGCAGCAGCAGCACAGTCTGTTGGGCTTAGCCCAGAGTCTGAGCAGGCCAGGGGTGGAGGAGTCCGACCAGGCCAGGGGTGGAGGAGTCCGACCAGGCCAGGGGTGGAGGAGTCCGACCAGGCCAGGGGTGGATGAGCGGGTGTCACGTAGCGCTCAGCCTAACCTCCGAAGGGTGTGACGATGACACAGTACTCACACATGGGCTCCACACATGGTGAACGACAAGGGCCAGGGGGAGGGACTAACAAAGATTGTGCTGGTCATCATCACTCAGTCGGCAGCCTCAGGCTGAGTGTCACCGTTGAGTGTTACCGTTCAGGCTGTAAAATGAGCTGCTGTAGCTGGTGGCAGCACTTACAGCAGCGCTAATCAAACGGCTCAGAGGGTGTTAGTCCCGTGTGGTATGACATCTGCGAGCTGGTGCTTGTCATCTTGTCTAGCTGGTAGCCAAGTCATTCACCTGTAGTTGTTGCTGGAAGTTTTAGATCATGTTGACCAAGACTCAGGCCGTGTTCGGATTCATAGATAGCTGTCTTAATCCTCGATCTCTTGTTGGACAGGTGTCTGACCTTTGATTTCGAACAGTCTATTAAGATAGCGTCATGTTGCCGTACATGCTGTGTCATCATGCCGTGTGTGCTTATTTGCTAGCTAGCAGCTACTGTTAGCGACCTGGCTAACATCGGTGAATACTTTTGTGGAACTTCGACGGTTTCATCCGCCATCTTTTTTAAATTGGTCTCTGGTTAGGGAATGCCGCAGAGAGTTATGGGTAATACCTGCCGCCATAAGACAGCAAGGCAGCTCATATGCTCTCTTGAAAAATGTGACGTATTTCAAGGTATCTTATTAAAGCGGAAGAGAAGGTTTAAGACATTTCGAACAGTCCCTGCTCTCTTAATAGGATGGAAGGAAGGAAGGAAGGGTCAGTTTAAGCCAATTCGAACAGGACCTCAGTTAGGAATCAGTGAATACTTTGGACTGGCCTCTCCTGGACCAGTGGATGTTTTAAATCTCCAAAAGCATTCAGGATGAACCGGTGTAAATTGTGTTCAGACTTCATGAGTTTTTGGAGCTGCGCTTGACATGGATAAATCTTTATTCTTAGAAGCTACAAAATATAACTTTATTTAAATTAACTATTGTGCCCATTATTGACTACAAATAGATTAGGCCATGTAAGGACACACATATTAAAACAAATACAAAGGCATAACTAAGGCATAAGTTCAACTTCACATAAAAAAAAGAGATAAATAGGCATTATGGAGTTCATTCCTGGCTTAATTTAATTCTTGACTTGATGACTATGTTTTTCTACAGTAGTGTGCCACTAAAAGATTTAGTAAAGTAAGATTTGAGGTCTCATGTTTTATGTCATTTTAGTATGAAGCAGCCAACAGAAATGGAACAATATCCTACCTCTAATATTCTGCAGTAAGAGAGAGAGAGAGAGTGAGAGAGAGCGAGCGCTAAATAGGACGGACTGGGGCAGTAGAGTGTGAGACTGCTCTGTAGTCTAGTGGCGGCCCGATGCCAGAGTCCCACTGAGCGCCGGCCATGTTCACAGTTCTGTCCCTCAGCATTCCGTTTAGTGCATGTGGCTCAAGCTGGGCCAGCAGGAACATGACAGGCAGCTTGCTGGGCCAATCAGGATGCTCATTATGCCACCCGAGGGGCTGCAGAATAACGTTCGGGTATTTTCAGGTTACGCCAGCAGCTCTAGAAGATGTTTCAGCGCTACACATAGGGTCTGTCCACTCCCTCTCTCTCTCTCTTGTGTTGTTTATTCACCTTCATCTGTTCAGAGGCAGAGCTACCAAACATTGCTGGCAGACTGGATACAGAGTAAAGGGAAACAAGCCTTTTCAATTTGTAACATGCAGCAATGGCTCCCATCTGCATTTAATATGGGGCCTTCGAGTTAAGCTCCAGCTTGCTTTTCCTACTCATGTAACCCGCCAGCTTAAAGAGGCAGACAGGCACACATGCACACACTTTTGATCTCGGAGGACTTGGAGGGAATTTGTTGGGAGACATCACTGCTTGTCAAAGACAGGGAGATGGGTTCCTTTCATGACAGAATCCATCCGTTCTGTCTAGCTTAGCATTTACGCAGTACACTCTACGTTTGTTTAGATCAAGTTTTTAATCCTTCACTCACTAAGCTGGACTTTGAAGTTAACACAGTACTCATTTCCTTCCTAAAATCAGAATTACACGTCAAGATATATGTACAAAGAAGAATAAATCGTAATCTTTTCATCAACTATTGTTATGTACATGTAGGTAATTGAACGCAGCCAGCTGTATAGCTGTATGTGTCATTCCCCCCCAGTCATTTGTGTTAGTCATGTTCTTTTCATGGCACTGCTCTTTGCTACAGTGTGATGCTCTTTGAGTGACAGTGGATTTGAGCTGAAACAGTGGGAGAGAATGCATCGCAGCTGTGTGGAATCAGACAGAGCCCATCGGAAATAGGCACAGGCCAATTTGTAATTGTTGGCTTAAATGGAAGAGTGACTACTGCCTGCAGCTAATGATGCAATTAGGTTGAAAAAGAAGGAAACCACCACATTCCTCTTGGGCTCACTTCACAGACAACCATGTCAAATATTATGGGATATTTGGAAATGCTGTGTAAAGTCTTCTACTTGGAGAGAAAAATGACCTTGCAGAATTCAGTCTATTAAGGATGAATGAGAGCAGCCATTTTGTGTTTGTAAGTGTTTTTATTATTTAATTTAAGCTCAAAGGCCACTTTGTGATAGATGAGTAAGATTTTTCTTTGAGATAGGATTTAAGCCTTATCTTTTTTACTGACTCATGATGAATTTGACTTTAATTAAATGTTCAGAGAAGATGTGCAATGTACTGTAGCTAATGCACAATTCTGTGAATATGGAAACATACTATCAATGAAGTGCTGCCGATATTCAGGTGCCCCTAAGCTGACAGGACCAAGTATTGTTGTGACTGTGGTTGTCTTGGGCCTATCTTAATTGTTCAAGTTTGTCTCTTCCAGGTCACTTCTCTCCCTGGGAGGGCTCGAAACAGGTAAATAGGATGTTTTTTCTCATTGTTTGTTGTCCATTCGCTGCTCTTAACCGCATATATTGTTGTAGTTATCTGAACAGGCCACTCTTCAGCTGTGTTTGGAACGTTCACTCACCCACTACATAGAAAGCTCTATTGAGTTCACTGTGTAGGAAATCAGATGTTAAAACAACAGGGCTATTTCAGACACTACATTCCAAAACATTCCATGTCTGTAACTTAGCAACATAGCAATGCTAATTTGGCAATGGAAATACTTACCTCCGGTAAAATTAATGAAATGCTGTTACAAGGCAACACATTTATTTTCTTTACTGTACACAAATAAAACCTAGCCTATAATACATAATACAAAGTAAAAAATAACCAAAACCATTTGTGGTGGACTCAGTTTCAGGCATTATTTAGACATATCTTATCGGTAACTAACATGTTAACTAAGGAATGTCTGGTCTTCCTTAGTTTGTTCACCTTGCAATGAATTGTGGAATTCAAACAGCACTACCAAATGGCTGATTCACTACATAGTGCACTATAGAGTGAGTGAGTGGACGTTCCAAACATAGCTTATGTTTTAAAGCTGTGTTAAGATGGCTGCCAGTCACTAATGGGTACCTACTTGGCATGCAAAAGTTTGGACACTGCTGCAAAATTTCTGTTACTGTGAATAACTAAGTGAATAAAATATGACCTGATTTCCAAAAGTTAAAGATGATACATGTCTTTAATATTTTAAGCAAGATTACTTTGAATCTTACAAATAACAAAAAAGGAAAAGGGCCCAAAGCTGAAGGCACTCTACATGGACAGTACTTAGTAACACCCCCTATGACGAGTAGCACAGCTTGTAAACCCTTTTTGTATCCATGTAGCGTTAGACATTTCTGCAGCAGTCTATCGTTATAACAGTCACCAATGTGGTTAGCTAGTACCTACTAGTAGTTAGCATTCACGGGAGAAAAGAGTACAGACTACCATCTTCTCTTTGGTCTGGGAACTCACAACTGACCGTTTATTCAGCGCATGCTCACAATAGCATTTCAGTGCACGCAGGCACACATGTTCTAATGTGACGTCATTTGCATAGGCTATTTAACATGGCTTTGCTATATTATTAAATATGCTCAACACTCCCACTCAAAGACATGTGTATAGCTTTCTATAGTGGTAAATAGAAACCAAAAATACATAACTCCAAAATAAAACATTTGGCATACTGGCAGTGTTCTAAACTTCAAAACATTTACATCTGTCAGTTCACATTACTCTCCAAACAAATATCCCTTGAAACTCTCAAACTTAGCCTTTGTCACTGGCTTGGTAAGTACATCAGCTACCATGTCTGCAGTAGGACAGTATTCTATAGATATTTTACCTTCTGCGTGTGCAGACCGTACAAAGTGATACTTTATATCGATGTGTTTGCTTCTCTGTCTGCATACTGGGTTCTTAGATAAAGCTATCGCCCCCTGGTTGTCCTCATATATCTTGACTGGTATATGCTGGTTACTACTATCAATCCCTTTAAGTAGTTGTACAAGGTACATACTCTCTTGAGTAGTGGCTGCTAGTGCCATATACTCAGCTTCGCAGGTGGATAATGCCACCGTTGGCTGTTTCCTACTCTTCCACGATATAACTGGACCATTCTCAGTTAAGCTGAAACAGTATCCACTTGTGCTCCTCCTATCATCCTTATCAGCTGCCCAATCAGCATCACTATATCCCTCCAGCTGTAGTAGGCTTTCCTCACATTTCTGGTAGTGTAGTTCTTGATCCATAGTACCCTTTAAGTACCTCAATATGTGTTTTGCTGTAGCCCAATGCTGTTGCTTTGGTTCTGCTAGGTATTGAGATAGTTTACTAACAACCCAGCTCAGGTCAGGTCTGGTACATGTCATAATGTATATCAAGCTACCTACTATCTCTCTATATCCTGTTGAATCAATAACTTCACCCTCACTGTCGAAGTTTAACTTTTGCTCACATGGGGTGGATCTCGGTTTGCATTCAGACATTCCAAATTTCGCTAATATCTTCTCTACGTGTCTCTTTTGAGTCATTTTGATCTCTCCCTCACTCTGTCTGAAATCGATACCCAGGAAGTGTTTAAGTGGACCCATATCTTTCATCTTAAACCTTCTCTTCAATATTTCTTTTACATCACTGAGTAAGGTGTTGTTACTCGCTGCTATGATTAAGTCATCTACCCATACTAACAGAATCACTTTCTCCTTCTCAGATTTTCTGCTGTAGACACAATGATCAGCATCATTTTGCACAAAACCATTCTCTGTAAGGTGATCATGCAGTAACATGTTCCAGTTACGCCCGGACTGTTTTAAACCATACAGTGACTTGTTGAGTTTACACACTAAGTGTTCCCCTGTTTTTGACTTGATCTCAAAACCTTCCGGTTGCTCCATATATACCTCACAGTCTATTGGAGCATGGAGGTAAGCAGTCTTCACATCCATTTGGTGTAGGGTAAGATCCTCCTGTACAGCCACCTGCATTAATGCTCGTACAGAGGTCATGTTGGCTGTCGGTGAAAAGGTCTCTTTATAATCAATCCCTTCCACTTGACTATACCCCTTTGCAACATATCTGGCTTTACAAGTCTCAGATCCATCTGGGCTCTCTTTCACTGCATACACCCAGCGACCTCCCACTGCTTGTTTGCCTCTTGGCAGTGGGGTCAGAGTGAAAGTCTCATTCTCTGTCAAAGAATTCATCTCCTCTTTCATCGCGTCAGCCCACATTTTTGACTTCTTAGAGTCCATTGCCTCTTTTAGTGTTTTAGGTACATCATAAGCTACTCTGTAGAAATAATCTACATTTTCACTTTCGTCATTACACTCAGCTTTACACTGGTACTCTTTTAAGTATTCTGGAGCCTTTCTCTGTCTCGTAGGGTATCTCTTTTCTCCCTCTTCTCTCTGAGTACTATCTGTCTGGCTCGGACCTGCCTCAGCAGTCTCCTCAACATTTGACTCTTTACTCTCCTTAGGCTGTCCCTGATTGACTCTCTTCGGTGGTGTATCTCCATAACTCTCAATGTCTTCCCCCATGTCACAATCTGTCTGAGTCTGGCTATCTGCGCTACCTTTGGTGATGAATTTCACCAGCCTATGTTTTAGGACTTTTCCTGTCTCAGGATAATACACGTTATATGCTGGACTATATTTGTCATAGCCTACAAGGATCCCCTTTTTGCATCTAGAATCCAGCTTTTTCTTATCCTGCTGATATACGTAGCATTCAGAGCCAAATATATTCATGTTAGATAGGTTAGGTGTTTTTCCTGTGAAAACACGGTAAGGTGTCTGCTCTAGCCGCTACTGTAGCACCTGTTGCGGATTTGAGCTGCTGTCTGTACAGCATATGTCCATAATTGCTTTGGGAGGTTACTCTCCAATAGCATGCATCGAGACATCTCAAATAAGGTTCTCCAACCTCTTTCGGCAGTTCCATTCTGATGAGGTGAGTAGGGTGCACTCTTCTCATGCCTTATCCCGTTACTCCTAAGTAAAGACTGGAACTCCTGCCCGGTAAACTCTGTGCCGTTATCAGACCTTATGCACTTTACCTTTCCATATGTAGCTACATCTGCTATGAATTTTTCTGTAGCTTTTGTCGTGTCACTCTTTGCTTTAATAAAGTATGGAAAAATCATCCCACTGTAATCATCAGTAAATGCTATTGCATATCTGTATCCATCTTTATCTGCTGGTTCTATAGGACCGCATAGGTCTGTGTGAACTAGCTCTAATACAGTTGTAGCTTTAGCGTCTGCCTGTCTGTTTCTGCTTTGTGTAAATTTGCCCTGTGTGCATATTTCACAGTTTTGGTTGGACTTGTCATGTTTCCCTTTTATAGACATCCCTTCAACCACCTTTTCTAATTTTGCAACATCCTCAAAATTGCAATGACCAAGTATCCTATGCCACGTTTGAATGTCATGACAACCATACACTTCATCAACATTTTCATCCTCTACAGTGCTAAGGTAATACAGCCTACCATACACGTCCATTTTGAACTTGGTACCGTCCTTGTGGACCAGCCAGTCATTACCGTCCTTGAAGCGGACCTCAGCTCCGTTGGCTGTCGCTGCTTTGACTGAAAAGATGTTTTGTGGAAACGATGGGATGTAGAGTGCTTGCTTGAGCCTCGTTTTCACCTGTCGCCCCTCGCTGTCCAGCAAGTAGACTTCGGCGTCTCCCCTCATCTTCGCCATCCCGCTCACCTTCGATCCGTCGGCAAGCTCGATCATGTGGTCCTCGGGTCTGAAGCTCTTGTCAACTGTTTTGAACTTTGTGGCGTCGTTGATCATGTGTGTTGTGGCGCCGCAGTCGACCATGAGACCCTTCTTGTTTCCTCTTTGTGTAGGACAGTCACTCATCCTGAAACAGAAAGATGTAGACTCTGCCTCTGTCTCTCCATCAGGCTTTCCTCATATGGTCACGGCCTTGTCCTCGGCTGCGTCCCCTTCCTCGCTGTGGTGTGTCCCATTTTCGTTCCTCTCTTCTCACCTGGTATCCTCCAGGACATGTCCTGGCCATGTGTCCCTTTTTAACCGCACGTGTAACACTCGACATCAGCCAGGTCCATTTTTCTTTCCTCTTCCTCGTCCTCGTGACCTCGTTGCCCCGCTAGTCTTCATCACGTTGTCTTCTTCAACATTCACGTCACTCTTCCCATATTTTTCAGTACTCTCGTAACTTCGCAGTTTTGTTTTAAACTCGCCGAACGTTACAGTGTCACTTGTCTGAGTGATGTACACGACGAATGGCTTGTATGAATCAGGTAGCCCTTTTACTACCATAGCCATCTGAAGCCCATCACTAATATGCTCGTCTGCTCTTCTCAATGACGTGAATATAGTCTCTGCTCGGATAATATAGTCAGTGACTGTTTCATTGCTAGCCTTATGGAGCGAGGAAAGTTCACAATACAAACTCACAACGCGGGGCTTGTCCTTTCCCGCATAGTGCGCGCGAAGAATATTCAGTGCTTTTCTTCCATCACGTTTCGCGTCCCTCATTACCAATGACAAACTCTTGTTATCTAGACATTGCACTAGTTCTGCATATGCCTCACCGTTCTTTTCCTCATCTTCCGCGAGAGCTTCTTCGTCATCCTCATCTATCTCCGGGTCTTTCGAGATAACTTCTCTGAGGCGACGTAACTCCATGTGCGCGAGGAACCTCGTTTCCCAGAGCTCGTAACTTTTCTCTTCACCGTCGAATAAAAGTCTGAACCACCTTTGGCCTGAATGACTGGGCCCATAACCTGTAGCGTTAGACATTTCTGCAGCAGTCTATCGTTATAACAGTCACCAATGTGGTTAGCTAGTACCTACTAGTAGTTAGCATTCACGGGAGAAAAGAGTACAGACTACCATCTTCTCTTTGGTCTGGGAACTCACAACTGACCGTTTATTCAGCGCATGCTCACAATAGCATTTCAGTGCACGCAGGCACACATGTTCTAATGTGACGTCATTTGCATAGGCTATTTAACATGGCTTTGCTATATTATTAAATATGCTCAACAATCCAGCTTAGAGTATATCAATTCTTGTTGAGGGGGATTTTCGCTCATTCTTCCTTGTAAATGGCATCTAGTTCTGTGAGATTCTTGGGGCGTCTTGTATATGCAGCTTTTTTTAAAGTCTATCCACAGATGATGATGATTGATGATGATTAGGACAGGGGACTGAGGGCCATGGCAAAGCCTTCAGTTTGCGCCTCTTGAGGTGTGTTTAGGATTATTATCCTTCAGCTTTTTTACAGACGCTGTGTTTGCTTCCAGATTTTGCTGGTATTTCATTTAATGAATTCTTCCGTTTACCAGTGAAATGTTCCCCTGAATGAACTGAGGAAATGGCTACCTGAAAACGCTTTGCTATCTTCACATTGCCTTTTCCTCCTTTGTGGGCATCAATTATTTTGTTGCTAGGCAGCTGTTTAGAGGAGCCCATGGCTGATGATTGTTTGAGTTTTAGGGGTCAGGCAGCATTCACACGTACGCGTTTTTTACTTTAAACTTGTTAAAAACAAATATAATACACTAATCTTGCTTAAAAAAAGGATCAATTTAATTTTCATGCTTTTTGGAGATCATTTCTTTTTTTTTTTTTTGAACTTCTTTTTATTTCCTTTTATCAAATGCAGTCATACAGTACATCACATCATTACATGAAATTAAGTGCTACGGGTACAAGTCTTAGTCTAGTGGGGTTAACAGTCCATGGATGTCTTGGGCCCAAACCATCAGGATCAAGGCTTATCAGGATTGAGTTACACATTAACATTGTCCACAAACACAATACATCACACATGACATTACATTAATAAAGTATTCTGAAAGAGAAAGGCCTGCAAAAGTCCACTGCTTAAATGGAAAAACCAAGACAAAAGAAATATATATCAGTATGTATATTCTACTTATCATATCAAATGGAAGTGTATAGCAATGGGAGACCAGTTGTTTATGAATGCCTCTATTTTAAGTTGTAATAGTGCAGTCAAGTGTTCCATCCTGTACATATCTTGGATTCTATCCCTCCATTGGGTTATTGTGGGGGGCTGTGGCTTCAGCCAGCAAGATGTTATAACCTTATTTGCTATTAGAAGAAGGGCTCTCAGAAGTTTTGTTTGGCTATTTTCTTCAAGGTTATCAGGCAATATCCCTAAAATGAAGTGTGATGGTTCTAACGGTATGTCAATAAATAAACATGTTTTTATTTCCCTTTGTATTTTCTTCCAGTATTCTGATAACTTTGGACAGTCCCAAAATATATGTGTGTGGTCTCCCACCTTGCCACAACCCCTCCAACATTGTGCTGAGGTATTGCTCCATTTAGATGTTATAAGTGGAGTTCTGAAGTATCTCATTTTAATCTTCCATCCAAATTCCCTCCAGTTAGGACTACTGGTTACTCTGTGTCCCTGTTCACATGAGTTTTCCCATTGTTCATCAGAGATTATTATGTTCATCTCTAGTTCCCATTTTTCTTTAATATCCAAATTATTCTCCTTTAGTTCTTCCTGCAATATCCTGTATAGATGTGATATGAACTTTGCTTTCACTGTTGTTTCAATTGTCGATATGAAGAACTTTTCTATTTTGGATGGTGGTGAGCAGAGCTTTTCCCATTCCTGGTGTGTATGTAAATAGTGTCTTATTTGTAAATATCTGTAAAAGTCTTGGGTTGGTAACTCATATTTCTCTTTAAGCTGTTCAAATGACTTCAATACACTTCCTTCGAACAGCTGGTCCAGTACCACTATACCCCTCTCTCTCCATCTTTCAAAACACCTGTCTAGTCTAGCAGGAAGAAATTCTGAATTGCTTGCTATTCTTATAGCTCTGGATATAGTCATGGGGAGTTTTAATTTTTTCCTCACAACTGACCATATTTTTAGAGTATTTTTAACCCATATGTTGGTAATCTTCTTCTTCCCACAGTGGTCCAAATTCAGGAATGGGAATGAGTCCAGTGGTGTATCTGGGCATTCACTTTGCTCCATTCCCACCCATATAGTGTCTGTTTCTTGGGATAGCCAAGCAACCATTGCTCGTAATTGGGCTGCCCAGTAATATTTTTCAGGTCTGGCAAGTTCAAGCCTCCGTTGTCTTTTGGGCATAGTAGTCTTCTAAGTTTAAGTCTGGGAGGTTTGCTTTGCCATATAAATTTGGATAACCATTTGTTAAGTGCAGTAAAAGTGGCCGCAGGAACATATATAGGTAGTGATTGAAAAAGAAAGAGCAATCTTGGCAGGACGTTCATTCTTATCGTTTCTATTCTCCCTATCAATGAGAGTGGCAGGATTTCCCATCTTGTGAGGTCTGCTTTATGTGGCCCATCAATTTTCCATAGTTGATCTTGAACAGTTTTGATAAATCTGTTGTAATGATAATTCCCAGGTATCTAAATCCCTGTGACCAGTGAACATTAAGCCTTCCTGTTAGTTGTATAGGCCATTGTCCAACTAACATCATGCCTCTGATTTTGATTGGTTGATCTGATAGCCAGAGAGTTCTCCATATTCTTTTAAAGTGTCCATCAACGCAGGAACAGATATGACTGGATCACTTATGTAAGTCAGGATATCATCTGCATAGAGAGATATCTTATGTTCTCTATTTCCCATGTCTTTTATACCTTTTATTTCCTTATTCTGTCTTATAGCCGCTGCCAAGGGTTCAATATTTATAGCAAAGAGCAAGGGACTGAGGCAGTCTCCCTGTCTCACCCCCCTCTGCAATTCGAAGAACTCAGAACAGCATCCATTAACTCTGACACGCGACTTTGGATTTTTGTATATGGCTCTGACCCAATTTACGAACTCTGGGTGAAATCCCATTACCGATAGTGTTTTGTACAAGAAGTCCCAGTTCACCGTATCGAATGCTTTCTGTGCGTCAAAACTTATGAGCATTGATGTCTGCTTATTTTTCTTAGAACAGGTAATAATGTTAAGGGTTCTTCTTATATTATTAGCACCCTGTCTGCTGGGAATGAATCCTGTTTGATCCGGGTTAATCAGCGTTGTAATATGTTTTTGGATTCTTCGTGCTAAAATACTTGTCAATAATTTCTGGTCATTGCATATCAGGCTAATGGGTCTATATCCTTCGCAGAGTGTTGGGTCCTTTCCTTCTTTATGAATCACAGATATAATGGCCCGTGACCATGTCTCAGGGGGGTCATTTTTGGAGAGAGCGTATCTAAACACCCTGGTTAGGATCGGCACCAAATCATTTATAAAGCATTTATAGAATTCTCCAGAAAAACCATCCTCCCCTGGCGAACTATTATTTTTCAATCTTTTTATTGCATCTCTTATTTCTATTTCTGAAATTGGTGTTACCATGCTTAGTGATACTTCTTCTGACAATTCAGGGAGGTTTAAATTAGCTAGGAAGGTGTTAGTATTGTCTGTTGTTGTTTGTAATTTGGGTTCTTTGTACAGATTTTGGTAAAATGATGCAAATGCATCTGCCACCTCCTTGGGATGAGATACTATTCTTGCCAATGTTGGATGAACAACCTTAGAGACAATTCGGTTGGCCTGAGCCTTGCGAAGTTGGAAAGCTAGGAGGCGGCTGGCTCTGTTGCCCATCTCATAGTATCTCTGTCTAGAGAATCGTAGAGCTCCCTCTGCTTTATATGATAAAAGCTTATCCAAAGATTTTCTGGCCTCCTTAAGTTCAGTGGCAGTATTAGATGATCTATTATTTTTGTGTTGTATTTCTAGGAGCTTTATCTTGTTTTCTAGGCTCAACTGTTCCTCCAGTCTCCTCCTCTTCAGTTGTGATGATATCTGTATGATTTTCCCTCTTATAACTGCTTTTGCTCCCTCCCATAAAATTGACGGGTTAACTTCTCCATTATCATTTATCTCAAAGTATTCTTTTAATTGTTGTCTCAAATCCTCTACTGTTTCTGTGTTGTTCAGTAGAGATACATTCAATCTCCAATATCTGAAAAAAGAGTACCTGCCCAGGTCTATTTTCAATATGATTGGGGCATGATCACTCAGAGTTATAGGTTCAATCTGACATTCTATTACTTTGTACATGTATTGTTGAGGAAGGCAGAAGAAATCAATCCTTGAATAACTGTTGTGTACATTAGAGAAAAAACTGAAATCTTTCCCTTTAGGGTTTTTAGTTCTCCATGGGTCTACAAGTCCCAGTTCAGAGATGAAATTATTCAGTGTATGTGTTTTTGGACTTTGGGGGCCTTTTTCTATTGGGTTCCTGTCTTTTTTCCCATCTTGAACTGCATTGAAGTCCCCTCCAATTACTAGCATACCTTTAGAATTTTCTGCAATGATGTTCGCAATTTCTTTGAAAAAACCTGGATCGTATTCGTTTGGAGCATATACATTCAAAATGGAAATCTCAGTTCCTCCAACACTTCCAACCACCATGACATATCTTCCTGATTTATCCTGCACCACCTTCTCTGCACTAAAGGCCAAAGTTTTACTAATTAAAATCGCCACCCCTCTTTTTTTCCCATTTGAGGCACTATACACTAAATTTACCCATTCCCTCTTTAATTTTATGTGTTCTTTCTCAGATAAGTGAGTTTCTTGTAGCAATGCAATTGAGCATTGCATTTTCTTTAACTGATAGAATATTTTTTTCCTTTTTATAGGATGGTTTAGTCCATGGACATTGTAACTCACTATGGTCAGTTTATCCATGTGGATAACAGTACCCCTTCATTCTGTCTTTAAAAGTTAACCTATATTTCCCAGAGATATACCCGTATTCAAAAAAAATCTTATGTGACTGCATAGTTATAAAATACACATGTAATATCCACCATTGTGGAAAACAAGAACACACAATCAGAACAAGGAAGAAGCAGACTTCCAAAAACCCGACTGATCTAACAAACATAAAATCAGTCTCAACAAGGACGGAGAGTTGTGACAGGTCTCTCCGGGGGTGTGCACTCAGTGCGTCTAGGCTACACGCAAGTCCGATGTCTTTGCTATAGCCTGTGGTGCTCGTCGAAGTGGAGCGTAAAGAAACAAAAAAGAAAAGCTCCTCGGTTGAGGAGAACCTGTTTTTTTTTACATAATATTAATAAACTTTCTATGATAAAACTAGCCAGAAAATATTAATCTTACCAATAAACTGAATCCTCATTTCCCTCAAAGTCTACTCACAGCCCAGTGTTTTTACTTGTTCCTTCGTTATCGCCGTGAAGGAAGCTTTTCAGATCTGCATTGGACATCACGTTCGCTCTGTTTGATGTTGAAGTCTCAGTCCAGCTATTCCGTAAAAGTTCCGCCATGAGCGTCTCACATTCTTCAAGGTGTACATGGATACCGATCGCATGAAGTGTTGGTGCCGCATCCGACAGTGTCATGAAGGTCTTAGCTCCCGTCTTCAGGTGAATTTTCAGCTTGGCAGGGAACGGCGATTGAGCTTTTATGTTCTTTTCTTTAAGTTGCTTTATCACCTCCCTAACTTGCTTGCGTTTCTTCTGGATGTCAGACGTGTAGTCTTGGTCAAAGAAGATCTTCTGCCCTTTATACATCACTCCTCGGTGTTTCCATGCTTCTTGAATTACCAATTCCTTAGTTCTGAAGTCGAGGAATCTGACGATGATCGACCTCGGAGGGCTCCCTGGGTCTGTCGGTTTCATGGTCAGAGATCGGTGTGCTCTCACTATATTTAAATTCAGGTCTTCTGGTAATGTCAGTGATGTTCGGATGAGATTGCTTATGTAGCTCAGCATATCATTGTTTTCGTTATCTTCTGTTACTCCGTATACACGGAGATTGTTGCGTCTAGCTCTGGACTCTAGATCCACACATTTTGCCGTTAGGCTGGCATCTCGTTGTAGCAGATAGCGAAGGGCTCTTTCATGTCTTTGTGTCTTATCTTCGGCAGCCCCTAGCCTCTGCTCGTACTCTGTCACTCGTTGTTCAAGTTGTGTTGTCCTTTCAGCTACCTCACTGAGCGCAGTTTCTACTCTTGCTAACGAGTTTTTGGTGTCTGCAGAGGCTTCAGAATGTTCATTCCTGAATGTGCGCAACTCGGCTAGCACAGCCGCCATGTTCTCGTCCTTGCCTGAGTCACTTTGACTTTGTTGGTCTTTGTAGGGTTTTGGAGTTTTGTTGTTCTTCTTTTCGTTCTCTTTTCGAACACTAGTCATCACGGATAATTATTGTGAGTAGTTTAGATGGGAAACAAAAGTGTAATTAAATTTTGGCCAGTTTTTTAAAAGTTCTCCTCCAGGAGCTTCTGAATCAGGCTGTTGCCTCGGTCATGACGTCACAGGAAGTCCCTTTGGAGATCATTTCAACTTCTACTCCATTAACTATTCACAAAAACAGACATTTTGACCAGGGGCGCCCAAACTTTTGCATGCCACTGTAATTTATTTCAATATCTCAGTATCTGAGAACAAACAAACATGCTAAAATACACACAGTGGGAGCAGGGATAGAAGACAACTGTTCAAAGTCTCTTATGCTCTCATACCTTAACCCTGTACCCTCTACTACAAAATAGCCTAATTTCAGTCAGTGCCTTTACTGTGCTCAAACTGCATTGTGTGCTTGTGTTCCCATGCCACCACACATCTCACTGCCCTACATTGGAGTGATTTAGCCAGGGCTTTTAGCTGACAGACCACATTGACACCATGCAGCAGGATTAGCTCAGATTCATATGGCCTAAAAGGAAAGTGCTGAGAGGATATGGGGACCATCAGCACCACAGAGCTTGCTGCTCTTATTAACTGAACCCTGTTTCACCTACATCGTCTCAACGTATTATCAAAGTTTATAGTTCTGCTGACAGAATGTAGAAAACTCTTTTCTGTCAAACTAATTTAGCCAAATAATCTCACTCACTGAAACCGGTATGCTTTACTTTAGGTGTTAGTGACTTGGAACATTACGCTAAGGAACATTACACATGGACAGGCATATTTTGGATTCATGTCAAATCATCCACATACCACCTCAGTGTGCTCTGATAGCAAATGTCCACCTTTGGTTCAAGATGTAGGGTTTGGCACATCATTGGCTAGCGTATGTGGGGCGGCAGTGGTACAGGAGGAAAAGAAGTCGTTTAGTAATCAGAAGGTTGCTAGTTCGATTCCCTGTCGAAGCGTCCTTGAGCAAGACACTGAACCCCTAATTGCTCCTGATGTGCAGTGTGCCATCAGTGTAAATGTAAAAATGTGTATACATCCTTGTAAGTCGCTTTGGATAAAAGCGTCTGCTAAATGACTAAATGTAAATGTAAATGTAATGTGGTACATGTGGGTCGTAAGTACGTGGAAGTGAATCTCTGTGTTGGATGTGCACCAGTGGGAGCCCCAGTGCAGCCCTCAGACGAGCCTGTCGGGTCCAGGGATGATGCCTCACGGTGCCCCCCACCCGTCCCACCCCCTCCACCGCTCAACTGGGCCAGACTTAGAAGGCTTCCACCTGGGCAAGCCTGACCCTTACGACCTGTACGAGAAGTCCCGCGCCATCTACGAGAGCCGGCGTGAGTAGCGACAGATACAGACTGCACCATTTAGCACCAGACCAAAGCAAGCACAAGTCTTAGTACTAATTATTGTGAAGTATAATGTTAGTATTATTCATCGCTGACTTTCAATTCTTCTATCCCAGAGCCAGTTCTATCTCGGATTAATTTCTTTTCAGATGCAACAAATCTGTCATAATGTTCGAACATTATGCACATATGGATATTATACTCATACTTGCACATTCTCCTCTTTATGTACGGTACATGTTTCACCTAACTTTTAATTGGCCCCAATGACCTTGCTTGACTTGTCTGATATCAAATTATGCTATCATTTCATGGTGGCTACAGAATTCAGGTATGTATAAAGCATGTATAGCATAATATGATTGTGTTAATACTATTCTTCCATGTTTGTGTGATTCTAGGACCTGAGTACCAGGAGGTGGAAGTCCACCTGCTGCGGGAGAAGACTGGGTTCGGGTTTCGGATCCTAGGTGGAGACGAGGCGGTGCAGGCTGTGAGTCCGGAGGCCCGTGACAAGGCTCGTATGGGGCGGGCAGGACAGACCACCATCAGCTAGCGCCTCCACCACTCCTCATCTCATGCCAAAGAACCAAAAGGGTGGAGGGGTGGTAGTGAAAGAGAGAGAGAAACAAATTATGAAAGAGGGAGAGGGAGGAAATCTGATGAAAGCTTAAATTCTCCTCTATATCACATCAGTACAAGGATTAGGTTTACATACCTTCATGGAATTAAGATTTTACAGGGTATTTGTTTCTATCAAATCTAATTTCGTTGTAATTGGATATTCCACTGTCCAGTTGTGGTGACAGGAGAAATTCTACTAAATTGTGGCCAGATCCCTAGAGCTCAGGGATGGTCAGCATGGTGGTTGAATGTCCCATCCAGGCCTCCACTCTTTCTAATGTGCATTTTGCTCACACTGCTTTTATGTGTTGTCCTCATTCATTTTAACAATGACTATGTAGCTCTTTATATGATTTCTAGATTCACTGTGTATTCTGTGTTTGGTGTATGTGGACTATCGTACAGAAACTAAAGATATGCAATTTATGTTTCACAAATATTGACATTTTGCCGTATTCTATACTTTTTCCATGTATAATCATCTACAATAGACCAATATTAATATGATAATGCAGAATCTTTCCAGCTCTCTACTGGATGTAGCTGATCCCAGTGTGATTTCCCCATGAGCAGATCGTAATTGGGGCTATCATAGAGAACAGTCCTGCAGAGCGTGATGGCCGCCTGCGCCCTGGAGATGAGCTGGTGTCTGTGGACCACATGCCCGTCGGAGGGAGACCCCACCGATACGTCATTGACCTCATGCACGCAGCTGCTCGCAATGGCCAGGTCACTCTCACTGTCAGGAGAGCAATCCAATCACTAGGTGAGCTCAGACAACATGCAGGTGATTACACTGAGTACATTTAGTTAGATGTGTTTGGGATACAGGTGATAGATTTGGTTATAATCTGAGACGTCATAAGGGAGGAGGCAAATCACTGTGAAATAGGAGAGAATCCGTTATATCAGCTAAACATAGCGACATATAATTGGAAGTCTTGCCCTGTGTTATAAAGAGCCAATCACATTGTTCAGTCTATTTATTTCCATTGTTGCTATACTAATGAAAAATTTGACCGGTTGGGGAAAGAATGTTCACACCGTTTATGACCGATTTAAACGCAGATTCACGTGATGTACTTTTAATGTCTGTTTGACCATCCTATGGGTCTCTCCCCATTCATTTAGATAGGAGCCTGATCTCTCCCCATTCATTTAGATAGGAGTCTGATCTCTCCCCATTCATTTAGATAGGAGCCTGATCTCTCCCCATTCATTTAGATAGGAGCCTGAACTCTCCCCATTCATTTAGATAGGAGCCTGATCTCTCCCCATTCATTTAGATAGGAGCCTGATCTCTCCCCATTCATTTAGATAGGAGCCTGATCTCTCCCCATTCATTTAGATAGGAGCCTGATCTTGTTTGCCCAAAATAGCTGCCTGGGGACGTTACCAAAAAGACCTATCGAGTGACGAGATTACCTGTATAGACTTTGATTATATTACTTTTAGTTTGACATGGAAGTTCATATGTGACCAACACCTGTGCCCTGCTATTTGGTAAACTCACTGAGTTGGCTCTTTAGGCCTACATAGTTGTTTTGAAGTTTTATATATTAGTGTTAAATGCATGAAATATCAGTGGATGGTGCTTTAAATCTGCTCCCCAAATAGGTTTTTACATACCAGCCTTTTTGAGAGTGCAGGGCAAGAGACCTAGTCTCCAGTAGGCAGGGGAAGAAAGTGCTTTGTGTGGGCTGATTGTGGTGTCCTGGCATCTGCAGGTGATATGTGTCCAGAGAACGGCATCTCGCCTGCATGTGTGTCTGGGTTGGGCCAGCACAGTTCTCCACGAGGACACGGCTGCCCAGTCAACCTGCCCCCGACCACCGATGTGCAAATCCATCGCAAGGAGAGCGAGGGTTTCGGCTTCGTCATCATCAGCTCCCTCAACAGGCCTGAGAACAGTGCCACCATCAGTGAGTGCCCACCGGGTGGATCTCTGTTTCACATTAAGCACAACACTCTGTTATGCCCTTTTTGTGACAATGTGTTTTGTGTATGTTTCTGCATGTGAATATTTATAGTCTGCAGTGGCTATTTCCTGTGGGTCCAGACCGAACTTTACTTCTTGAGGAGACTACATGTGTGGGGACAAAGTTCCCTTTGAAAATCCCACACTCTAACAAAAGCATTGCTTCTTAATGTTTGAATCAGCCTGGCTACTTTGAACTTCCCAGATATTGATTGGTTAATACTGTTTAAATTGGGTTTTTTTTTTTTTGTCAGGATCTAGTCAAGCAGTCACTTTATAGTTTTTTTTTTGTAGTTTCTGGTTATATGGACATTTAATTATTGTAGCAGATCTGGTCAATTCATTTATTGTTGCTTGTATGTATGTGTGTGTTTGTAGCAGTGCCACACAAGATTGGCCGCATCATTGACGGTAGCCCAGCCGATCGGTGTGGAAAACTCAAGGTTGGGGACCGCATCATGGCTGTCAACGGCCAGTCGATTATCAACATGCCACATGCTGACATCGTCAAACTCATAAAGGATGCTGGCCTCGCTGTTACACTCCACATCATCCCTGAAGAAGGTAGGTCATATTTAAAATGCGTGTGTGTGTGTGTGTGTGTGTGTTAGACTTCACCGATCCACATGAAATGTTGTCTGATTGCAGCCCCTAGTGGGGCGTGTCCCTTTGTGCTAGCGCCCCCTGAAGTGGGGGAGGCTCAAAGCACTTTTTGGGGAATAGCTCCACAATGGTTTTGCCAAAGATTACAGAATTCTTATGGCAAATTGGCCTCTAGGAGGCACATTAACCGAGCTCAGTGTGATTCACAGGCCACTAACTTGTGACGTAAAGGGTAAAACTTGACGGTGGCATCACTACCACATTCTCTGGATGCACATCATATTTTGTGAAGTATTGTTCATAGGGAGCATTTCCATGTTCCATTTGGAAGTTCCGTTTGGCTTGCTCAACAAAATGGTCGCCAATCAAACTGCCAATCAAAATTCAGCAGCCAATACATGCCTGTGATGTAAAGGTTCAAACGTAATGAAAAACTGATTGGACCCCGATAATCGCTGCTGACGACTTATTATTATGATGTTGTATACCCCTGTCCTGTTATAAATGGTGATACTCTACGTTTAATATTGTTTTCAAACAGATTCTTTCCTTCAATGAGTAATCATACATTGAATACATACATGCACATTTCCCAAAACTTTGTAAAAAAAAAATGCCAAGTACATTCATACAAAAAAAAAAGCTCATATTGTCCCTTTTGTATACATGTAAATTACACAAAATACTCAATTGTAATACAAGTCACACTCATGCCTCATTTTCACTAGACTGGTTGCAAAACCATAGAACGTAACTCACAGATATCAACTTCACACCCTATCAGTGTACAGCAGCCATATCCACAAACTATAGTTCCTTTAATTTCCACTCAGAATAAGGCATACAACAAACTGTCTATTTTTGCCAGAAACCTTATCATTCAAGATAACACACTTTTCTTGGAATTGGAAAATATCTTCTTATTTCCCTTAATTCTTGCTCATCACTCTGGGTTATATCCCTGAATATTTTAGGCCTAGCCCCGAGAATTTTCGCCCTGAAAACAGGTCTTTATAGCAACACAATAGACAGACTGTGCAAGAGAGTGGAACTTGCAGCATCCGAAGGAGGAGGGAGAAATCAAGCACTTTAATTGCGCACAAAGTTGGAAGACACACACACACACACACAGATTTAAAACGCAGATATATTTTATATAACCTTCTTGACTATTTCAAGAAGAAAACTCAAGTTAAATCATTGAGCATGGGTATAACACAATGTATCGAACTATGTTGATGCCAAAAACACATTTACTGATGTGACTATATAGCAACCCAAGCTAGATAGCCCTTACACCAATATTAACTTATGGCCAGGGTTTCTCTCTCTCTCTCTCTCTCTCTCTCTCTCAGGTCGATAAAGTTCAAATAGACTTGCTTTATTGACACGACCATAAGAAACAGTATTGACAAACACACTTGTGGAATAAACCACATACATATAGGCTATATAAGGATGAAAAACGAAATAGTTTTATTTTGTCACGCATGTAAAGATATACCTCTCCAGCCTAGCAATGCTGATCTCACTTCCAAACAAAAAAACAAAAAAGACAAGCCCTGGGCAAACTTGACTTAGCCCCTGATCTTTTCTACAGCTAGACATATATGTTTTTAATGTATGTTTTGCACCATATGTGAGGTCCTTGAATGGGTGTGTGTTAGGCCCCCCCAGCAAGATTTTCAGATTCCGATTCTAAGGGTTTCTGGGGGCCTCTAGTAGTGATCAGGGATCTTCAGGTTTGGACTGCCCTTTTCCCCTATACAAGTCTAGTTCATTCATATTTTATAGCCTACTTAATTGTAGCGTGGTTATACCTGAATATACATCAAAGGAAAATATATTTTTTTAATTAAATATCAGATTGGATATGTCTATAATATTTTATCGTGCCTGGTAATCAAACTGAAAAAAATAAAATTTATTTTAATTTTACAAATAGTACATCAAATTTATGTGATTTAAATAACACTATGATACGCTACGCAAGCCTGCCTGGTTGGTAAAAGTCAAGCTGGCTCAGTGGCATGCTGGGCCAGGAACAAGACAGACAGACAACAGCTGCAGTAGCTGTGGTATTTTGTCCATTAATGTGCAATTTGATGACAATTCAAATACATTAATATACCTTATTGCATCATGTGTTGATGTGGTGTCACTCCAGTCTACAGATATTAAATATGTCACGTAAGCACAGGGTTGTTGGACTGTGAGTTGCTTCTTGCTGCGTGTGCCCAGGAGGCTTTTGTGCCCAGGAGCCCATGATGTCATAATCCATCCATGCTCATTCTCTCACTTTGTGCTGCGGTCATGTTACGCACCGCACCACACTGCATCTAGTCTTAAACGCATTTCTAAATGTGTATATACATTAATCATTTCATATGCATTTGCTTCACTATGGTGAGAGAATTATGTAGCTGTTTAGTTATTTCTAGCATCAGTGAGTTGCCTGTCGGTGTTTGTATATTCCTTCCTGCGTTTTTCCTGTGTTCTGTGAGAAACCAAGTCTTTTCTGATGGTTTAGACTTAAAGTACAAAAAAATAGAACTTCCTGATCGTGTATCACTCATGAATATGTGTTTCCTGGATTCAGTAGATGTCTCCTCTTTTACAGCACTGTGTTTATTCTTTGATCAGCAATACAGTTCTTTATTTTTGACAGAAGGAAATGGACCGCACTCTGCACCCGCCTCAGAGAAGCAGAGCCCAATGGCCCAGAAGCACAGTCCACAGTCCCAGTCCAGCCCAGCGGCACATCAGAGTCCCTCCAGCATGCAGCAGCCCCTAGCGACCGGCCAGCCCAGCCCGCTGGTCACAGACGCCAGCCCCACCTTGGCTCAGAGCAGCCCAATGGTGGCAACGCAGCCCAGTCCACCTGCACCTCAGCCCAGCATGGAGGTCCTCCAGCCCACCCCCACAGCCCCTCATCCTGTCCCTGTGGGGGACCCCTGCCTCCCCATGGCTGCTCCTAGCCAGATCACCTCAGTGCCAGTTCCCCCACCACAGTTATACCTCCATGACAGCAGGTATTACTAGCTCAAAGTCAGATCTCAAATGTTCCTTGGTTCTGTTGAAGCCACTCTCACTTTGTTTGGTCACAGACCTGAGTGCTCATACCAAGTCTGGAATCACTTTTGATTCATTCTGAGTGGATTCACCAAGGACCTTACCATCGCAGAATTTACTGTGTGTGTTTTTCATACAAGTACCTTCATCTGTTTTATTATAAAAACATGCAAACAATTTCCCGAAATCTTTCCAGTAGATGTGGGAGCGTTTGGCCTCAAGGCCGATGAGGTTGATGTTGGGACTCAATGCAGACATTCACCCCAGCAGAGAGTGGCAAGCTATATATGCTAATGTACCGCCGGGGAAAAATAAATGTACTTAACCACACTTGAGTTTGTGGTCCACTGCATGAAGAGCCAGTTTACCCTTATTCAGAACATCTAGTGTGCTCTCCAACTCAGTGCTACAATACAATACTAAACAATACCCAAGTCTCACTCTTAAAGTTTGGTTTGTTCGTCCTCAGGCTTTATTAATGTTGACTTACTGAACAATGCGTGCACAGTGTCAGCTGTCTGTCAACTGTAGGTGTGTTTGCTGTTGAACCTTGTCCTTGTATCCATATCCTTATCTTGAAGATACCTATGGGGGCAAGCCTCGCAAGGAGGGAGATAGACTGGTGTCCATGGACGCCTACACGTTGTCTGATGTGTGGGGACAGTTCATTGTACCAGGTGTCTCTATATCGTCACCATAAATGGACACAAGTGAAGCATTAACCGTTTTTTCAGTCATCATCATGTTCATGAAGTAGCTGTTTCACCGGTTTTCTTAAAGGCCATTTTCCAGCTATAAATAGTTTTGCTAATACTATGTGTGTGTTTGTTCTTTTGGAGTGTGGCTGGCAGGGTGGTTACTGCTGTCAGTTATGGCATTCAGTGTGCTTTGATTGAAAGTGTTTAGTTTAATAACCCACAAGGCCCGGGGCCATCCAACACTCCTTGTGCCAAAGAGCTTCAGCTGGGTTGTGTAACATCACTTAACTCCTCCTTGTTAATTATTTACCTGTGGATATCTCCTCCATAATGCATGGCACTAAGCCTGAAGGGGACATGTTCCACTCCGATGTTAGGCCTCAGGAGGCTCAGCTTTGATTCATCCATCTTTGAAAGGATGGCAGTGGTATATTACACACAGGATGAGATTTAGTGAGCACGGCCCACCTTCTGTCACTTGCCAAAATGGCTTGCCATAGTTCTATCTAAAAGTGGATGGTCCACTTGTGCATTATATGTGTACTTCAAGGGGAGGTGCAGCCAGTGCTGTCTGTATTAAGGACACTAGAGCGACCCTCTGAATGTCTGGAGCTGTAATTGCAACATCAGATACGTAGCCAGAGTGCAGTCAGATGACTTGGAATTTCCAACAGAGTATTTTCCTGGCCTGACAGTTCTAACAAATTGAATCGTACCTAGTCCTTCAGCTATAAAAAGTAAAAAATAAATTCCTCTCAGATTAACACTCAAGATGGAACACATATTGTTGTTAGGAATCGCTGAGATACTCTTCCCATTAGTGCCAATTGTTTTCTTTTTTTTGGAGCAGCAGCTGCAGCAACTAGTTCAGTCTAAATCTCCAAGTGTTTTGTTGAAAGTTCTTACAGAAGATATGTCATTTATACTCAGAAGGGTGAAAGTACATATCAAGTGGCTATACACATAATTACAAAATCGCAGAATTTTTGACAGCTAGGCCTCCAGAAATCTGTCATTTGGCATCCTTGAGTACAGCACAACAAAAGAACAGAATGTTTTTCAGCCTTGGGGTTAAAATACTCTATTGGTAATTGCTGAGGACTTTATATTACATGAATGTATTGTAAGACTAAAAATGTCTTTGATTACCATAAATGATGCCATTATGCCATAAGTTATGTCAAATATTGTCTTTTATTATCAAATATTATGTCTTTTTTCTGTGCACTAGATTTAGACTCCAACAAGAATCCACTGATTAGTTTGTCACAGTGTTGGCAGTCTTCTGACGGGAATACTGGTCCCTCTTAATGTTTGTGATTCTCCGGTATTTACAGGTCAGAGGTGAAGGCGCGACAAGATGTGAAACCTGATATATGTCAGCCGCCATACACAGACTACCGTCAGCCTCCAGTAGACTACAGACACCCTCCAGTGGCTGACTACCGCCAGCCCCCAACACTGGACTACCGCCACCCCCCGCCTCTCATCGACTACAGGCAACACGCAGTCCCTGACTACAGGCCCCAGGTACAACTACCAGCAGTCCCTGACTACAGGCCCCAGGTACAACTACCAGCCAAACTACCATGTATCGCTGAATTTGTAAATGAAATGGTGACAGATCTTTAGCGTTGATTAGGAGAAGCAAACAGTCTTGAAACTTAGAGATACAACAATAATAACATTCCATGTGGACTAATTATGTCAGGAGTCCCCATAATGTAGTAGTTTATTTAATTTCTACTGAAGTGAATGTTTCACCGTTGTGTTAATCATTGGTATATCAAAGATTGTTAATCAATATGTGTGCAAATGGTATTTACTCTTTTTACTTTTATTCATTTACATTTCAGTGAATGTCAAAATTACAATATTGGAGAGTAGAAACCATCCTATCCTCATGAGTAACTTACTCACCCAGAGTGAGCTTGAAATCAACACTTGCTGAAAGATCTGAATGTTACCTAAACATTCATTTAGGAGACAGTTGACAATGGGCTGCGCTGGACGCTTCTTCAGCTCATCTGTCTGTGCCATTCCATACACTGTGCCTTCATTTTGAAATTCATGCCTGTGATTTGTATTGTCCTTCCTTCTCAGGACTTTGATTACTTCACTGTGGACCTAGAGAAGAGTGTGAAAGGTTTTGGCTTCAGTATTCGGGGAGGAAGAGAGTACAAAATGGACCTGTTTGTGCTGAGGCTGGCAGAAGATGGGCCTGCCATCCGCAGTGGAAGGATGAGGGTGAGTTCTTCACCCACCTTTTGGATAATCTTATGTAAGATGTCTGCAGATCCATACCTTTAAATGATCATGACAAAAAGGCAAAGGAACACAAAAAGCCTGTAGCTGTAACAGGCTAAAAAAAACTATTTTCATCAGTAGGTGATGTTGATATCCAATATATCTGCGCAATATTGCAGCCCCATAATATTAATATATAGCTGTTGTTTAATATTGTAAAATATATAGTAGTTGCTAGTGAGCCTTATGTTAATATTACGGCACTGCAATATTGTACAGAATTCCACATTATTACTGTTAGGACATAGGGACACTTAATACTTAAGAAAAAAATACTTATACTTACACTGTAAATGCTGTACATTAAAACAATAATTGTTACATTATAGCTTGTTTGTTCTACTTGCAATGGGCACAACATTTATTAACATTTAGTTAACTAACTAATGGGAGAAAACAATTAGTTGTAGTGCTACAGATCTATACCAACCTCTATGGCTGCCCCTTGTTAATGAGGTACCATTAGATTGCTTGGATCAAGCCGAGTTCAACCTCAATTTCTGCCATAATGGATTTTCTTACATATTGAATTTTAAGAAAAACTCTAAAGACATTTTTGTGGTTAAGCCACCAAACAAGATGTTCGGTCATATCTCATCAAAACCAAACTTGTAACATGGACTTGTGACCCCATTGTGAGGAAGCTCAAAAAGTGTTTTTGTCATTTCACCTTCAAGACATTGACATTGATGCGGCCGCCGAATTGGATGTTATGGAAAGGTTTAAAAGGTTTTCAGAGGCCAAACATTGTGTCCAATCTTCCCCCAAATTGGCACAGATGATCTTCGAACCAAGTCTCCCAAAGGTTATTTGTTGGCTTTTCAATTTGCAAAAGCATTTGTCCATTACAGCCAAATGAAATTGGCGACAAAGCCGTCAAACAGTTCATATCTTGGCCAATCTTTAGTCAATGGACATGAAGCTTGCTGTGACTGCTTACGGACATGCTCTTGACATAATGACATCAAGTTTCCATGGCAACTCTGGCCTGCTGGGCTGCTTGGCCCCCTATATTACTGACTCTTTTTGGTTTGTTTGGCCAAAGTCCAGTTCATGCGGATACCTAACTGCCCTGTGATATTATCTCCTGTGCAGGTTGGAGACCAGATTATCGAGATCAACGGTGAAAGCACCAGGGACATGTGCCATGCCCGAGCCATTGAGCTGATCAAGGCTGGGGGGCGCCGCGTGCGTCTGCTGTTAAAGAGGGGCACAGGCCTAGTGCCTGAGTATGGTGGGTGCTCAGCTCCTCCAGAATATACAGCTGACAAGACAAGTGGATGTGCCACCTGTTAAGACTAAACCATAGAATAACATTCGTCATAAAATAAATCATATAGCCTACCAAGTGGGGATTAGTATTTGCACTGACAGACTGCACCCCAGTTGAATTAGCAAAAACAGCCTCACCATTGTGAATTCTATTGTTATGTGTTAGTACTATTGTAAATAATGTCTCTGTCGGATAACCTGTCTCACTCATTTCCATGCCTTTCTCTGGAGTTGAAATTTCTCTGGTTCCATCAGCTGTCACTTGTAGGAAACACTGAATACTTCTCTGAACTAACTATGTAACGATCACTATGTAACGATCACTATGTAACGATCACTATGATATCCCTCCTTTTGTAACTCTAATGATAGTCCAGGGTTTTACTCCCTCTCCCTGTAGGAATGGTACCTTCCAACCTTTCCATGTGCATGAAAAGTGAAACTCTAAGCTCTCCCTATTTCTTCATAATGGGACACTCAAAAGATACGGTTTGTGAAACATTGCATGATTTTCTGATTCTTAACATTTACCATCTAATTCCTCTTTCTCACACTTGCGCTAGACCGCACTTTTTCACCTTACTGTTTGTCTATGATTATGAGAAGAACTGGTGATTATAACTGATTATTATCTGGGCACTCACTGGTTCTTTGTTTCCCCCTTCAGACGGTGCCGCCACCTGGGATGCTGTCCCTGCAACCATCCTTACCCTGCCGGAAGTAGCACCACAACAAATCCCCAGGACTCAACCCTCATCTCATTCCAGCTTGTACCCTTGACCTCTCCTCTGCAGGCAATGACATGTTCTGTGTGTGCGTGAGTGAGTGTGAGTGTGTCCATGTGTGCCTTTGAATGAGAGCGAGTGAGTGTGTGTTCCTTCGCAAGTCACACATTGCCAACTTGTGGAGGGGTTGCTCTACTCAGGGTGGCAGGCCCACCCACAGACACCTGAGCTGCAGCTAGAGAGATGGATGCGCCCACAGGCCTCCCTACTGCAGCTTGAGAGATGGATGCACCCACAGGCCCCCCTACTGCAGCTTGAGAGATGGATGCGCCCACAGGCCCCCCTAATGCAGCTTGAGAGATGGATGCACCCACAGGCCCCCCTGCTGCAGCTAGAGAGCGTTTTACGGATTAGAAGGGAAAAGAAGAGAAAAGTAGCTGAGCACTCTGTTTGGCGCCTTCAGTCCACACACCTGCAGACTTACTTCAGCGCGGATGTTATTCAGTATAGAGTAAGCAGATTCCTGGGCCTCAGGCACAGGCTGACCACAGGGGTAAACAAGCCTGGGAGGAGGGCATGGTAACCCAGCGGGTGGAACAAACTCTTCTTGAGGTTATGGAGGACACAAAGAAACCCCTCCTAAGGGAGCTGAGATGCGTTGTGGGAAGAGAAACAAAAGCAAACTGAGGCAAACTCCCTAAGTCTGACTCTAAATGGGATCTTGCTTTGTGCTCCTTTTGTGCAACCTAGACAAGGGAACCCTTCATTGTCGCCTCTCTCCTCATGTTTCTGTTATGGATTGCTTTCTGTACTAGATCTTCACTCTAGCCATTTAAAAAAAAAAGAAAAAAGAAAAAAAAAAGACTATATTTTCTCCAGAAAGGAGACAATACATACAGTGTAGCATGAAAGGCCAGTCAACAATCCCAGTGGACAAAATGCAAATTATGTAACAAGTGTAAGATATTTCTGTCGGCCTGTTTATGGGGGACCCATAAGTAAGGCCACTGTTGCAGTTCTACACCATGGAGAGCAGTGTAGTATGCTAGCAGAGAATGAATGTTGAATGGCGTTACAATTCCATTTTGCGATATATCAACAGCTCTGCCTTAAAGGAATTCCTCGAGTTGACCCACGTATTAGTACCGTAAATATCCGATATTCATAGACTTCCTGTGAATTTTTGTAAAATCACATATCATATCTGTGTGAAGGCAAACAAAAAAAAACTGAAGGAAAGAAAATGCCGCACAGATTTTTTTTTATCTCTTAGGTTGTAAATGATTACATATAAACCAAGATCAGTTTAATAATCCATTTTGTTAAATCATATAGAGACTCATCTTTGATTACATATCAGAAGTCCTTGGATTAATTCAAGACTTAACTGCAAATGGGCTCTCCTGTGCTCACTTCTTGGGTTTGAGAAGGATTGTGAAGTATTGTGCTTCATGTACCACACCGCTCTGTGGGCCAAAGCCACTGTTCCCAAAACTCTCAGATGGCCCCATCCTACAAGCCTCCTTAAACTTCTCAACCACCTAACAGTATTGCGTTATGTCGTAAAAAAAACAAAAATGGCTACATGTAGTCAAGTGTAGGTGCTGATACCTCCTTTCTCCTTGACGTTTTGCTTGTATGTCACCTCTTAAAAAAAATGTGGTTCCTCTACAGTAGTGAGTGATCCCAGAGATGTTTTCTTTGTTGTTTTTTTCTTGTTATTCCCAAAGACCAAACAGAAAGATGAGAAAACATAAAGAATGGGAGGAGTGAGGCTAGGTGCGTGCGTTGAGCTCAGAGAAGCACTTGACAGAGCAGAGTGCCTTAGGAGCCAGATCTAGTGCAGATAGAGAAGAGTCTTGAGGACCCACTGCAGAGGCGTCACTCAAGGGCTGCCACGGGCCCACTACAACACAAGGTAACATTAAAGCAACAGGACCATACTCACTCACATTCAGGACCATACTCACAATACTCACTCACATTCAGAACCATACTCACTCACATTCAGGACCATACTCACTCACATTCAGGACCATACTCACTCACATTCAGGACCATACTCACATTCAGGACCATACTCACTCACATTCAGGACCATACTCACTCACATTCAGGACCATACTCACTCACATTCAGGACCATACTCACTCACATTCAGGACCATACTCACTCACATTCAGAACCATACTCACTCACATTCAGGACCATACTCACTCACATTCAGGACCATACTCACTCACATTCAGGACCATACTCACTCACATTCAGGACCATACTCACTCACATTCAGGACCATACTCACTCACATTCAGGACCATACTCACTCACATTCAGGACCATACTCACTCACATTCAGGACCATACTCACTCACATTCAGAACCATACTCACTCACATTCAGAACCATACTCACTCACATTCAGGACCATACTCCCTCACATTCAGGACCATACTCACTCACATTCAGGAACATACTCACTCACATTCAGGAACATACTCACATTCAGGACCATACTCACTCACATTCAGGACCATACTCACTCACATTCAGGAACATACTCACATTCAGGACCATACTCACTCACATTCAGAACCATACTCACTCACATTCAGGACCATACTCACTCACATTCAGAACCATACTCGCATTCAGGACCATACTCACATTCAGAACCATACTCACTCACATTCAGGACCATACTCACATTCAGAACCATACTCACTCGCATTCAGAACCATACTCACTCACATTCAGAACCATACTCACTCACATTCAGGACCATACTCACATTCAGGACCATACTCACTCACATTCAGGACCATACTCACTCACATTCAGGACCATACTCACTCACATTCAGGACCATACTCACATTCAGGACCATACTCACTCACATTCAGAACCATACTCACTCACATTCAGGACCATACTCACTCACATTCAGGACCATACTCACATTCAGGACCATACTCACATTCAGGACCATACTCACTCACATTCAGGACCATACTCGCTCACATTCAGAACCATACTCGCTCACATTCAGGACCATACTGGTACTTCTTCATCTTTTGATGGAAAGAAAACTAAGAATTCTTCTTAATAACAGGACATTCACTTCACGGCACCGCATGTGTATCATGACAACTGAGATAAGCCACATTGGACTTTTGAATTTCCCCTACATTTAGAATAGATTCCCTTTCCTGCTTTGTTGACCGTCTTGTTACAATATTCTCCCAGTACTCCCCGGCTCAATATGTTTGAAGGTTAGGCTGTGTTAATGGAGATACCCAATAACTTGCCTAAAGTCACATCACCCAGCAACACTGTTCTACCCTTTGCTTGAACAGAGGCCAATGAAGCTGCTGCTTGCGCTGAAAGGCTGTTCATGGTGCCTTTGGCCCCAAGGGCCCCAGTGGGTACTGTACTGACCGACACTGCTGAAGACACTGTCTAATAGATATGTGGGAGACGTACTGTAATAGTGTATTGGGCTAAGTGAATTGCTCCATCACATTTGATCATACATAGCTTAGTAATGACACAATGCCCAACATATGCCCACCATTATAGTGTTCCTAAAGATATGTACTGAATTGGATTTTGATGGATGCTGTTAGCAACACATACACATCTTATTTGTATTGCATTTGTTCACTGAAGGAAAGAGATTTTGTTGAGTGTTGCCATTTTTAGCATGACTCTAAAGGAAATCAATGCTGCTTTTCCAAGTCTGTATTGAATGATTCAGGATTCTGTTCTTCCTGAACCCTGAATTCTGTTCATCACAAAAAAAGAAAGGAACACCTGCTGCTCCCCAGCAACCGTTATTCATAATCAAGGTGCCAATCATTCTGTCATTGTAGTATACAGAATTTACAGGTAGTGCAAGCTGAGAAATATATATGTATTATATTTTGGTAACTGACAAAGAGATGACATCAGTTTAAAGTAAGCTGTATTAGAATGCCAAGGATGCAGTAAACAACAAACATCCATGACAGAGTATTTACACAGAATACTTGAAAGCTATATTTTCCCTGTCAGTAAACTCCTGTTGATCCCCCCAGCACAAAGACGTACAGTATACTCCAGTCATAGGTACTTTAGATTCAGTGCAGTGTGGTAGACATATGCTCGTTATTGCTGTTTACAAGGGACAGAGAAAAGCATATATTGCACAGCTCATAGCTTTTACTGTTGAAGCTGTTTCCTGCCTGCTGTGAAAAGTTTTTTATTCTGAGAAAATATTGAATCTGTGAAAGCTGGCACGCTCATGAGCCCCCACTCAGATCGATATTACTGTGTAGTGTTAGATGTATTTAACTTGTACAGCTGTATTCCTATAAATATGATTTAATGTATTACTGATAGTTTCAAACACTAAGTGAGCAAATATTTTTATGAAATGCTACAGTGTGGATATACATTTTTGCTAAGATCTTGTTTACTGTATGATATTCTGAAATACTGTCAAATAAACTCTTGACCTGGTGTAAAGTATTCATTTTATATTCTCCACCATAATTATGTGTCCAGTTGTCTGAAGTGTGAGAAAACAGGTAAGATGGTGACAGGGAATTTATTGAGTTAGAATATGTCATTGTTACACAATGAAATTCTTAAGGGAAAGGTTAGACATCTATGTTATCAGCTGCTCATCAAGTTCATTGAATTCTGAAACCATCTTGTGGTTATTTTTGTAATGAACTTCAATAAAGGTCACTTATTGTGCTTTAAAAACTATGTGTCTGTTTAATGTTATTTTGCATGTTGTTTTTCTAAATTAAATACGACATTTTGTAGATTAAAGGTGCCGTCTGCAAAAGGTTATCAATATTTTCACTCAACAGACAGTCAGAGCACCTCTTCCTTCCATGCTCCAGAAGCAATGTGTCGATTGGCTGGAATTGTTTATGGGTCTGATCGACTATGTTTCTTATTTACAGAGCCAGGACACAATACTTTTGTTTAGTGCACAGACCTAATGGACAGGTAGAGTTGAATTCTATTCTGAATAGAATTGAACAGACAGCTGAATCTTGATGTACATGTGTGCTCGTGGTGAAAGACGGTGACTAGCACTTCAATGTTTATCTACAATACAAATAGAAACAATTTTAAGTGCCTTCGTCTTCTTTGTCGAAAATTAGGACACATCTGGTTTTATAAGTTTAGAGCATCATATTTTATTTTGGTACACCTGCAGGAGATTTTCATATCAATTAAAACCCCTAATTATTCTGTGGTCAGAGCAGATGGTACACATTATTTAGGGTGGGAAATGTAAATGTATTTGTCTTCCTGAAGCTAACAAAGCACTTAATACAGCTTGTTGCAAAAGAAAAGATTTAATCTATCTTTAAACAATAATTTTCTTCACACTGATTGTCAGCTCAAATGCTCTTCCTCTAAAGGTAACATGCAGGTAACATTTTCAGGTCGAATCGGTTGATGATTTTGTAGCTTGGAGCGTGTTCCCCTTGGTTCGGTTTCTTTTTACACAGAAATATCAGAGCACCAAAATGACGAAATAGAGCAACGGTAGAGTTGATATTTGCACACAGCCGCGGTAATGATGTGCGCAACATACCAGGCGAAACTATACCAGCTGAAAGCCGAATGCACTAAGAGGAAATATACCGAAAATACTAGTGAGACCACGGTTCATTCTACGGCTAGCTGCTACTACTACTAAGCTAAGCAAGCTGATATAGTTTTGCGTCAGAGAATTTCTAAAGAAGCTACATCCCCATACCGTTACTTGCATGCTTCCTCTGTCCTCGTTCCTATAGCTCGTGAAGTGGAGAGCGTTTACATTGTGACGTCATGAAGGATGTCTCATTTCGCTGCCAAAGGAGATGAGGAGGGAGGAGGGAGGACCTATGAGCGAGGAAACACAACAGCATTCTATGCGGAGGTCTTTAAAGAGATGGCTCTTAAGTCTTTGGTTACAAGGCGCAATGTGTCCTTTTGGAGCCTGTATGCAAAGATATCGGAATGCGTGAGGTATAGCCCAAGGTGAAAATTCCCTGCACCTTTCTTCCTATTAGCGAACAGTTAGCATCTACAGTTTAAAATAAGATGTAGGTTTATGAACAAAAATAAATCCTCAGTCAAACCAGGAAAATATTTTCATATGCTTGAATAATCACATGGCAACTTTAAATGAGGAAAAAATTGTGAGGAGCCAATAGGGATGATTGACAGCTGTCACTCACCCTACTTCCTTTCCACATTCTAGGAGATTTAAACCTGCCTTACCTGGCCAATGTGCCATGCACTCTGGCAGCATTGCAAAGCATCCCCCCTCCTCCCTATTGTCCTCCATTTCACTAGCAGCTTTAAGCTCATATTACCCCTTATCTATAGGGGGTCTCAGCGGACATTGCACACATGTGATCTCCACTATAGACATGCCAGGACCATGGCCAGCTACCAAGCCAAACATGCATGATATCAGCGCTCTATATCAAGTATGGGCAAAATATTATGATTGATGATTGATGATGAACGAAATATTGATGATTGTGTTGCCTACAGGATCGTGTTCAAAAAACAATACATTCATAGCATTTCATGAGAACAGAAAAATATCACACCTCGTTAACAGGACTTCTATCTAGGTCAATATTGTCTGCAATTTCCACAGACTTCCACATAAAGGCCTAATTCAATTCGGAGTTTGTTTACAACTCTTCTTAACATGCTGTTTTTCAGAGGTCGATTTATATGAATAATACTTGCTAGTGTGCAATCGTACTTCTTTTGCACTATAATAACTTGTTTTCTACTGTACTCCATTTAGGTTAGAATTGATGTAATAACGCATTTAGCCTATTTTATAATAATAATAATACATCACATTTGCATAGCGCTTTTCAAAGTTCTCAGACGCTTAAAATAAAGACATAAAAAGGTAAAATAGACAAGAAAAGACTAAAAAACCTGGGGTCTGTGTGTGTGTGTGGGGGGGGGGGGGGGTACAGTTGGGGAAGGCATGGCTGAAGAGGTGGGTTTTGAGGGCCTTTTTAAATGATGACAGTGTGGGGGCATTTTATATGTGGTGTGGTAATGAGTTCCACAGGGAGGGGGCAGCGACCGAAAAACGCCCTGTCACCCCAGGTTCGGCACTTGGTCCTCTGTATTTGCAAGAGGTTGGCATCAGCAAACCTGAGGCATCGGGAGGTGGTGAGGAGAATCTTTACATTTATCCTGTGTTTAACCGGGGGCCAGTGAAGGTCATGGAGGACTGGGGTGATGTGGTCACTTGAGCAGGTATTAGTAAGCAGGCGGGTGGCAGAGTTCTGTACGTACTGCAGTTTATTAAGGACTTTGTTTGTGGTACCATAGAGGATACTGTTGCAGTAGTCAAGCCTGGATGTTATAAATGCATGAATGAGTGTTTTTGCAGCAGTGGGTGACATTGAGGGTCGGAAGCGGGCAATGTTACAGATGTGGAAAAAGGCTGTTGTGATGTGGTAGACATGGAGCAGGAATGAGAGGGTGGGGTCAAAGGTGACTCCCAGGTTACAGATTTGGGTGGAGGGGGTGACAATGGAGCTGTCATGGACAGAAAGTTCCGGCTTGCCAGAAGTTCCGGATGACGCAACGGATGACGTTATGATCAGCTGTTTTTTTATTTTTCACGTGAATGATATAGCTAGAATCTTCATAGCTAGGTGCTACTGCTAACTAGAGGTGGGGACTTGCTACGTGCCTTCTCAACTTGTAAAACAGCAATTAAATATCACAGCGGTTATTTTGAGATACTTCATGATGCCTTTTCAACTTGTAATACAGAAATGAAATATCACCGCGGTTGTTTTGAGATACTTCGTGATGTTTCTTATTAGCCCGGCAGTACAAATGCATATGAAAAGTAATTGAAGTAGTGCTAAACAATGTTCACGATACCATTTTTTTTTCTGATTAGATAGATACATTTTTCATAAAATACGGACGTGGTTCTTAAAGGTTGTTGTGAACAGAAATCTAAATTGTTATTACTTCTGGAAGATCCAGAGCAGAGACGGTTAAAGCTAGCTGTATTGAACATTGTTTAGCACTACTTCAATTACTTTTCATATGCATTTGTACTGCTCGGTTAATAAGAAACATCACAAAGTATCTCAAAACAACCGGGGGTGATATTTAATTGCTGTATTACAAGTTAAGAAGGCACGTAGCAATTCGCCACCTCTAGTTAGCAGTAGCGCCTAGCTATACCTGAGTGCCAAGAGTGCAGCTAACTGATGGAATACAAAATGAAGTTCCAGACATCCAAAGCTAGCTTTAAATAAATAGAATCGGTGATATTAAATTATTTGATCATGTTTATTGTATTTATCGCCGTAATTCCATAGTAATGTTTGGTGTGCCATGAAGATTATACATCATTCACGTGAAAAAGCAAAAAACAGCTGATCATAACGTCATCCGTTGCGTCATCCGGAACTTCTGGCAGGCCGGAACTTTCTGTCCATGACAGAGCCATCAATATTGAGTGCGAAATCCTGAGTGAGGCGGGTAAGAGAGTCTGGGCCAATGATTAACATTTCAGATTTATCACAGTTGAGTTTTAGAAAGTTTCTTTGCATCCATGTTTTAATGTCAATTAGGCAGGTGAGGGTAGAGTGGGTGGCAGCAGTAATGGTCTAGGAGGAGAGGTAGAGTATCATCGGCATAGTGAAACTGGAGGCCATGGCGGCGGAGGATCTGTCCAAGTGGTAGCAAGTAGAGTGGATGAAGAGAAGGGGACCAAGCACCTAACCCTGGGGGACGCCATTGGTGACAGGAACTATGGTTGATTTGGAGTTGTTGATTGAAAATAATTGATGTCTGTCAGTGAGGTAGGACTGGAACCAGGAGAGGGCAGTGCCAGTAATACCAAGGGTGGATGTGAGGCGTGTGATGAGTGTGGAATGGTTAATGGTGTCAAAGGCAGCGCTGAAGTCAAGAAGGATGAGGATGCTGATGGAATCAGAGTCTGAGGATAACAGCAGGTCATTTATGACTTTGATCAGCGCAGTCTCAGTGCTGTGTTTTGAGCGAAAACCAGACTGAAAAGGCTCATAGAGGTAATTGGAGTCAAGGTAGGATTTGATCCCAATGGCAACAACTCTTCTCCAGTACTTTTGCCATGAGTCATGGTCATGGTCAAGTCCAGGTTTTTTGAGTATGGGGGTAACTGCGGCCAGGTTTGAGGTGGAGGGGACGTAGCCAGAAGACAGGTAGGAGTTTACAGTTTTGGTGATGAGTGGACAGAGGGTGGGGAGACAGGCCTTGACAAGGGTGGGGGGGAACAGGTCAAAGGTCAGATGGAGAGATTTCAGTGAATGATGAGAAGGTGTGATCTGTCAGCAGTGGGGGGTCAGGTTCGGTTCCAGGAGGGGTGGAGGAGGCCAGCTGGTTGTGGATAGTGTCAATTCAATTTGTCAACGGTGAAGGAGTGAGAGAGGTTCTCCATGGGTTTGAGGAGTTTGTTTGATGGAGATAATTTCCAAGCACTGTTAATGACTTAAGAATATATTAATCAAGTGCCTTGTATTAATATATTCCTTGTATGAATCATGTGCTTATGAAAGCAGGAACATGGCTTCTCTGTGTATGTGTGTGACTTAGATTATTAGGTGCCACTTAGTCTGCATATGTACAAGAGCATGTTTAGACCAGAAGTGATAAGAAGGGTCGAACTGTGCTTCTTCCGACCTTGTGCAAAACTTCCATCCTTGCCTCGGACGTCAGAAATCCACCACGTGGTTTTCCCTGCTGAACGCTAAACTTCTGTCTATATAAACCTTGTGCGTTGTGTTCCCTTGTGCTTTGCTTCACTTTCAGCCTTGTGCTGGGAGTGAGCCCGAATGCAATTGTTGTTTGTCTAATAAATATACTTATATGCAGCTCCGGAGTCCTGAGGTAACTAGGGTGAATTTTCACCTAACATTGTTGATGGTGGAGAATAGTGTCCTTGGGTTATCACAGCCAGACTAGATTATTCCTGAGTAATATGCAGAGTGGGTGGAGTTGAGGGTGTTCTTGTAATGATGTTGGTGTTCTTTATATGCCTCTGCGTGAACAGTAAGACCTGTTTTCCTGGCGAGCCGCTTTATAGATTTAAATGGATACCTCAATTGTGATGTTAGCATTTGGCATAATAGACAAAGAAAAGAATGATGATGAATAATTAAATCAAATGTAGACCTGTGTCAATGTAGGTGCAAGTCATTGCAACAACCATAATGGTTATTTCTTGCTTCTCTGATGACAGTACAGACAGTAGAATACAGCAGAATTTATGTTTTGATTGACCTTAAAGTCTTTTTTTATTTTATTATTTTATTTTTATATGCTGTATATAATTACAGGTCTGTTAAGTCTAGCAAGAGGTGATGCTGCTGTGTCATCAGTAATTGACGTGTCTTTAACCTTTAAAGTGATGAATGAGTCTCATTTCTCATGCATGTCTGTCCTTGATTCCTCCATCCTCTTGCATTCCTTACTCGTTCCCTTCATGTTTTTTTTTTTTTTAAGATTTATTTTTGGGCTTTTTATGAATTTATTTGGACAGGACAGTGAAGTGCTATGACAGGAAGCTAGGCAGAGAAGAGGTGGGGAGAGGACTGATAAATGACATCAGGCCAGACTTGAACATGTGTCCCCACGGGCAATGAAGTCCGTAAGTGGCCCGCCACTTATCGGCTTGCGCCACCGTGCCCCCCTCCATGTTTTTTATCAGATGGAGGGGCCAGGATGTCACGAAAGGAAGGAAGGAAGGGATGATTGAAAAATAAAGGAAATTATAACCACACATCTCTTGCTGCATCCCAGAATGCAAAGCACAACTAGCTAAAGGAGCCGTTTAGCTCAAACGTGCACCTGCGTTCACCTGCGCTTATCATTGAATTGTTTTTTAAACATGATACTGTAGGCAACAAAATCATCAATGTTTCGTTAAAGTTGGCATATTTGATGATAATTCAAGCATATGAAGAGCTTTTCTTGGTTTGACTGATCATTTCAGTCGTTCATCAACCGCTACATCTTATTATAAATTGTAGGTTGAAAGAGTTGAAGAAAGCATAAGATGAGAGGGGATGGGAATTTTCACCTTGGTCTATACCTCACACATACCCGAAATCTTTTCCTATAGGCTTCAAAAGGACACGTCACACCTTGTAATCACAGACAGAAGATCCATGTCTAAAAAGACTTGATTTTATGAACTTGAAAGTGTCGAAGTGTGAAGTGTTAACCTATAACCATTGGTGAACTTTTATATCCATTCACGTCTACGTGCTTTTATATATAACATAGCTAAAACTAGTGTGATATGCCACACTGTTCTGTAGGTCTTTAAGGAACGCTGAAAGTAAGCTGTGCTGGAATGTCAACTCAGTTTTTAATACTTTACTTCACAAGTGTGTAATTCAAATGAAATTCAAAGAGCCTCATCTCTGCCTTGCTTTAGGCATACCATTATCTTCATTATCTGTTAGTGTGATAGTATGCTGTATTCCCAACTCAAGTGTTTCCTGCATGGGCAATGGCATTATTGGGCTATTAGTAGGCCTTCACCTGAACTGGGCATGCGATCACGTTTCAACCAGCACTCAGTTCCAGTGCACAAAATCACATGTGCATGCTACATGACTGATCTACTAGGCTTTATAGGCTACAGCAATTCATTAAGAGACACATTTTATGATTGACCAGACAGAAGCAAGTCAGCATTGGCAAAATATTGAAAATGGAAAATGGCAGTAGTTTTAAGCAGCAATAAGGAGTTCTATTCCAAAACTAGCACGCTAACTACCTAAAAGGCATGCAAAAACCTTGCAAACACCACCAACAGCCCAGCTGACACTGATAGAAGCTTGCTTAGTCACTAACTTCTTCTTCTTCTGCTTTCTGGTGGGTTACAGCGATACTAGCATATACCGCCACCTACTAAACAGGAGTGTGTAAAGGGACTTATGGCAAGGCTAGACTATTATTCATGTTTTTAAATGTAAATTCTCTTCATTAGACCTGTATCGTTCAGAAACATAATAAAAGCTTTGATTCTGTCTCGTTGCATCCCTTGCTCCTCTAGAACATAATTTATAAGCCTACCATTTTCAGCTTCGACCTCTCGCCACTTCATCCTGAAATTATCATATTTCTTACAATTAAAAATAACATGTTCAACATCTTACTTGACATTACATTCAGCACATAAACCATTACCCTTTCCTATCAGCTTTAGTTTGGAATTAAGACCTGTATGACCAAGTCTTAGTCTGGTATATACCACTTCCTCTCTTCTGTTAAAACCCAATGAGGAGACTCTTTTCCCTCCTACCTGGCTCTGTACTTTATGATACTGTCTAGCATTAAGATCAGATTCCCATTCACCTTGCCATCTTTGCAAGGTCTCTATCTTTATTAGACTTTTAACTTCACCTTTTCCTATCAGAATCATAATGCCTATGTTCTTTTTCCAGAGTCTTTTTTGCAATTGTATCAGCCATTTCATTCCCTTTAATTCCAATATGTGCTGGGACCCAGCAAAACTGAACTACAATCCCTAGGTTCCTAATGTTTGCTAAAAGATATTTTCTAAAATAAGAAGATGTCCCCTCAAAACTTTGCAAGATTGACATGGAATCAGTACAATATAATTGATTTAAGAGGTTTTATTTCTTTAATCCATCTCAATGCAGTTGTAATTCCTACCATTCCAATTGAATAAACAGATAAACAATTAGTTATTCTAAATCCATATTTTCTTTTAAATTATGGGATATAAATTCCTATACCACAGTGACCGCTGCTTGGGTCCTTGTAAATATTTTAAGGAATCCATAATATGAAGAATTCAGGCAATCTTGACAATATGCTGCAAAATGGAAATTCTTTCTTTTGATTTGATGTCTATATTTGGGAATGGAAGTATCCATGGAGGTACACCACTCAGAGCTAATGCAGGACTCAATTCTAGATGTTTCATTCCATACTGATCTGCTGTGTTGTCTATGCTCCATCCAAGCCCCCTAAACTTGTTGTAATATTTCCAACAATCCTTAAGTACTAATATTGCTGCATTGTTAACACTTCCCTGCAATCTGACCCAATATGTTAGTGAGAGCTTAGTAAATCTTAGACTGAGAGGGGTTTCCTCTGCCTCCACCAGTAAAGAGGTGTTGTTTTCATGACACCGAAGGCTATTCTTAGGGCTTTAAACTGCATTCTATCTAGTTTCTTCAAGGAAGTTTTACAAGCTGAGCTATGTACAACGAACTGGTTCCACCCCGGAACACAGAACTACATAAGTCATATCCTGGATGGCTAGTGGGAAAGACACAGGTGTTTATCTGTCCTTCACATGGCCATTTGCTATCAAAATTAATTTGATGATGGTACCAAAACTAGTTGCCTATAAAACCATACCTCAAAAAGTGTCAAATTGTTGCATAGTGTTACTTTAAATATTTCGTCAGGAGAAATGTCGTTATGAGTCTGTGGATATTTATTTTTGTTTTGTATGATTCATTTCCAGGCTTTGACCAGTAGAGGGAGGCTAACAGACGCGAACAGTGAAATCAGGTTGATGGTGGTGAAACCAAAGCTATACCAAACCTGATCAGCAAGGTTGGTGAAGTTGAACAGTTTAAACCTTCATGCTAGCCTGGTACAACCAGACCCATTATTACGTGAATATATGAAAGCAACAGGCGGGTGGAGCCAGGCTACAGTCAAGCCAGAGACGGCCTGAGAAGTGTTCACGTCAAATCGATTTCTACCGTCGATAGCAGTTTATGTAGGCTATCATAAACATAGGGAACCGAAATTCAAAACTTCTCTATATTCAGCAAAGTGGACCTACCCTGGCAGGTGACCATCTGTAAGCGTTTTGTGAGCAACATTATTCTACAGCACTAAATTCACAAAGTTCATATGTTGAAGGAAGATCTTCTGTAAACTCCAAGATCAGCTGCTAAGTAACATTAGAACTTGGAAACTACAAATGGAAAGCTGCTCTCACTTCGCTGGGAATTGTAGTATATTTGCAGTATATTACACGTTTTAAAATAGGTACCCAATTACTCGAGATTTCAGATTGAATCGACTACTGTATATATGTAAAAAAAAAAAAAAAAATCCAACCGACACGACTCTTCAGGTCTGTTACCACACCGTATTGTCGTCATGAATTTGAAAACCTAGTTGTATCTCGTCTTTCCAAAAAACTGTTAATTGTCCCGTGTTTTATTCAACTTTCCGTCGATGCTAAGCACCAATGCACACTGCATATAGGCACCATGTAGTTCAGTTTGCACGCCATTGCTGTTTTCCGGCTGCAACAGTACATCACTCGATTTACTGCGGTGTCGCGAGCTCGGGGTCGAGCCGCATAGGGTACGCGCGCAAGTTGACAGTCGCCATTTTATTTTGAAAAATCAAACTGCATCAGGGAGAAAGCGACCTTTTAATTGTGAATATTGTGAGGTGTAAAGAAAGAAAATGGTCACCAGCACATAATTCCTGTAAGCGAGGTAAAGATCTGGCAAATCTCGTCTGCCTTGTTTTCAAATTGTTTTAACACCAAATAATGCATTATGATATTCAATGCCATTGCTGACTGGTCGTTACGCTACCTAGCTAGCTGGGCCGGCTAAGTCAGCTAATCTACTTCCAGTGTTTTGCAAGCTAGCATAGCTAAATTGCGTTAGCATGCGAAGTTAGCCATAGCCTTCTATCGCAAGCACAGGCATCAACGTCAGTTTGGTTTGCTAGCTGGCTATCTAACGTGAGATTTAAGTAGGTGGCTAGCTACGTAAGTAACGCTAACCATCGTGGATAATTGAAACGCAGCCACATAGCTAACTTGCACATCTTAACGTTGACCAGTCTAACTTATGTCCTGACTACGTTGAGGTTATTTCATTCAAATGTAATTGTAGTATTCGAAATCCGGGGTCTTAAGGGGTGTTCGTGGCTGTATGGCTAATTCAGATATCCAGTGAACTGTTGGAGTTAGCTTGCTAGCTAATGTTTAATGATCAGCTAGTACGTGATGTTACCGTTGGATAATGAAGTAGCTAAGTCATCAAGCCTCGATAACCTAGCCAGCTAAGTCACTCAGTTACCCAACGTTGGCTATGAAATTAGTGAATTCTGTTAGTCGGAATTAACGTTCGTCTTTGTTAGCAAACTAGATATAAGCGGATCGCTGACTTGGTGATGTACGTTGGACTTACCTAGCAATCAAATGAATGGTGTGACAACTGCCATACCGTTAAATGTTGTGTATGTTACGTTAGCCAGATAGCCCTTGTGTATGCTGCTACTGACACATTGTCGATGTTGTATGAGCAGCAGTGTAGAGGCCTGCTTGGATTGTTTTCTTGGTGACTTAGACGTCATTTGAATTAATTTAAAGCTATGGTAATGCAAGCGAGTTGGATTATTAATGTCGATATATTGTTGGTTAGTTAGTAAGGCAACATGTACTTCCTTACATTAGCCAGCTAACGTTGACGTAATTTAACGTTAGCCATAACTTAGATAGCTATCTAGCTAGTTAGCTTTTGCGTGCTTTAACAACCACTGTCGCTTATCTGTCTAATATTTAATTGCTGCCGCTTATCTTAGGTCCGTTGTTTGCTTGTGTAAATTGGTCGCTGGCTGGGTCCATTTTGTCTATTGCTATGTGCAACACCTGCGTTTTCTCCAAAAGACGTGGTTTCCGAGAGTGCTTTCCTGCTTGTGGTAACTATATAGCTAGCTAGCTTGCTAAGCTGCATTGGGCCATATCCTGTGCCATGATGTAGCTGTGTAACCGAACCTAGCTAACGTAAGCTGCAGATGGACAAAGGAGAAACGATCTAATAGCTAGCCAGGAACACGGTTAGCTACAGTGGCTATATGGCTTTTCAGTCGTGGTATGTTGTTGGGGGATATTGGCAGCCACCTTAAGTGGAGCGCCTTAGTATATTTTTTGGTGGCATGATAAAGATCAGATGGCTCACGGTTGGCATTTGTTCGACTAAACAAGGCGATGCAAAGTTAGCCAACTTGCTCGGTAACGTTAGCGATGTGTTTGCTCACATTTTTTACATTGTTTGACTTCGACTTTTGGCTTGACGTTGGATATCTAAAGGGCAGTGTTAGCGCTTCTAATAGTCAGTTAGATATTCGAACTGATTCTATGGGTGTAACGTTAACTTTCAGTTTCACTGAATTATTTGGCTGCTTCACAACCAATGTTAACGTTATCTAACTGCCGTAGCTACTGTTGTCGGGAGGAAACGCCGGAATTAGGGCCTGTGTCCACCAAACGCGTGTTTTGAGCTGGCAGCTCTTATTTTCGAAACACATTTCCTATGTTACTCAGCGTCCTCGGTGGAAAAACGCCCTCGACATAGAACGTTGAAAGTGCTGGGAGCAGAGCGGAATCAAGTTAAAAACAATTCAACTTTTGGAACAGCGTTGCGTTGGTCAATGTAACTTCACATGCCGGCCAATTCAAATCGAGGAGGGGGCGGGACATACATTGTCAACAGTGTCAGCAGTGGAAAAGGCAGTCAAATGTGACCTTAATATAAAAAGACAGCTACAACCATAACGTAAAAATCAAAGCCTGTATGAATAACCGCTTCTGTTGTAAATTTTCTGTTTTCTTTTGTTTGTCGGAATTATAATTTTAATCTGAGTACTGAACGTTTGCTATAATTTCAGTTATGCTGCTTTCTATTTACCTTGTAAATCAGAGCTGGAGATTACGTCACACCCGAGTTGACTGCGTTTGAGTCGAAAACCAAGGTGCAGTAGGCTACCGGTTATAAGCAATTGTTACCAGATGTTAGTAATACCAGTTGGTAACTACGCATACACGGTATTTTGTGCAGATCAAAGCTGGATAGTAGTGTGTGTTTATGACTGATTTAATGAGACACAAATAAGACAGGAATGCTAATATCAGTATATAACTACAGCTTTCACACCGTTGACGTGCTGAGCAGCCATCTTGGTCTGGATTGGTGAGGTTCGTCCTACTTTCCCGAGTCAGAAATTCAACTTCAGGAGAACGTTCCAGTTAATTTCTGATTTTTTACTTGGAAATGCTGACTTCCCATATCAAATGGAATGCATCATTAATATAAGCAACCTTAATATCAGGAAGTGCTGGTAGATGGTTTTGGTTACTTAGCAACAATAAAAGCTTAAAAGAAACACTCTAAAACTGAGGTTGAAAAACGCATCTGGTGGACACATGCCCTTATGTACATTATTTATGTAGCTATAGCTAGCTATGGAGCTTGCTACCTTGGCTGTCTAATCAAAGTTTAACAATTAGCGGGTTTTGTAGCTAGCTTGCAAGTCCTTATCCAATGTTATGTTTGCCTTTTAAAGTAAATTATTGATCAAATATTAAATCGCACCGTGTGAATTGTGTGACATTACTAATTTAGTCAAAGTAAGGTAGGTCCTTTACAACTTGTTTAAAGCTACATCAGCTAGCGTTCGCTATGTCAGTGGAAACATGAGTTGCAACAGCAATTTACAAATTTATATAAACTGATAACAGTGCCATGTTAACTTGAACAACTAATGTGTGAAATGAGCCATGGTCGATTCTTAGGTGCAATGGAAAGATAATATATTTAAAAAATTCTGTAGAAGTAACTATGTCAATGCTACCTACCTAGGCGAACAAATGGGCAACGTTGCACTTTATTAATCTGCCTTGCTAGGTTATGGACATAAATTAAATCACATTTTTGATGCAATGTTATTTTAGGCTTGCACTGTTATGTGAGACATCCTTTCATTTCTTTTTGACTTTGGTGTGTCAATTGATTTGCACTTTCGGGAAAGGTATGAAGGGGAGCTGGCCTAGTAAACATCTCTTTAGTAGTCGCCACGAATGAAACGTTAACAGGCTTTGCTGCTTTTTCAAATTATTTTAGTAATGACTCCAAATTAGCTGTGTTGAAGGAAGACGGAATAAGTTTTTGTTGGTGTATGATTTCTAGACGGTAATCAGTAGCCTTGTATCTGCTTGGACACACAAATGCATTAGTCTAATTTCTGCTGGCTAGCAAGCCTTCTTTAAAGTCGGACATCAGTGTTCTTGAATTGAGCTCAGCAAATTCAGTCAATCAATGTTGCATCCGTAATGTTGTCACCCTGGTCTAGGTGGTGGTCTCAGTTTGCTTTAGAGTGAAGTCTTGTGCAGTTCTTTTGCTGTGAGAATGCAGTGTGAGTCAGTGAACAAAAGCGACCAAGTTGTTAAGCAACTTTTAGTCCTTATTACTATGGGTTAAACTGTATGGAATTACTCATCCTTTACTGTTACAATACAAATAAATGTAAGATGTGTGCAAGTCTGTAATGAACATGATCTCATATGAGACATTGTGTTATTAGAAATTACTAGGTGAAGTGTGCCAGTTTCCAGGGTACTGAACAGCTTTGACAAAACAATATTCAGATAATACATCATATTTTGCCTTTCATATTAAATTTGATAGATGATTATTTTGCAGAATATAAATGATAATAGTGATTGATATGCATTAAAGCCTGATTGCAAAATCTGACGATAGATAATAATTTTTTTTCTCTCTTTTTTTCAGATGTCACGTTCCCAGTTGCCCTGAGGGTCACTGTCTTGCGTTCATACACTGAGAGGATCAGTTTATGTTGAAATAAAAAAATTCTACTGGGGGGGGAGCAACACTAACCTAACATTGCAGTGACAAAAGGGGAATAATGGTGATTTTGCGCCGGGCTCGGCCGCCTGCTTCCGCCCCAACCAGCAATGAATCTTGACTCGCTCTCGCTGGCTTTGTCTCAAATCAGCTATCTGGTGGACAATTTAACTAAGAAAAACTACAGAGCCAGCCAGCAAGAAATACAGCATGTAAGTTCATTGTTTGCAATCAATATGTATACAAATCTGTTTGTTTGTTTGAAAGTATTCAATGTTAATGTTCATGATGTCCCACACAAGTGAAAGAACTTTGATGCCTTGATTGGAGAACAAGAACTCCCATATATCTCAACTTCCTATCAGAATGTTAGAACTATTTGTTTTTATTTGGCACATCAAATTATTTGAACCAGATATTGGTGTAAACAATATGGCCTGAAGAGCATGTTATCGTTGATTTAACCCCAAATGATAACTTCAACACATGAAGCCATCAAATCCTGGGTAAGTGCCAGGACACTGCTGCCTCAAACAAAACAGTCAAAGTAGAGTGTTTTAATTTGCTTGAACTACTGATAGGAGTTGGCCATATACAAGCATATAAAGACCGTGTTTGAATGGAATGCTTGTCAAATGAGGCTATTCCCCTTCATCTTTGATCTTCATTTGGGTCTTTGAGAATATAAGGACAGTATTGAGTTATGACAGGATGTTAGGACTAACGGATTGTGAATCAATATTCACTGGGAAACATTGATATCCCAGTTTTGAAATGTGAGCCAGGCACTCAGATTATGTTATTTTTTTAGTGTTGAACTGCATATCTTTTGTTTATCTTGTTTATTTAAATGTAAACGTATTAGTAAATAATACCACCTTTGACATACACACAGACATTAATAGTAAAGTTGGGCAAGTAGCCTAATGGACTAAATCTGCCACAGGTGTTGCAGGAAGTTTATGTCTTTGCTTTTGGTTAGGTGTGTGTGTGTGTGTGTGTGTGTGTGTGTGTGTGTGTGTGTGTGTGTGTGTGTGTGTGTGTGTGTGTGTGTGTGTGTGTGTGTGTGTGTGTGTGTGTGTGTGTGTGTGTGTGTATTTACTCTGTCTTAAATCCCGGATGTCTTAAAAGTGTTAATTGAATGTAGCTATTGTGCACACAGATTGTGAATCGTCACGGCCCAGAGGCAGACAGGCATCTCCTACGCTGCCTCTTCTCGCATGTCGATTTCAGTGGCGATGGTAAAAGTAGTGGCAAAGATTTCCACCAGGTAAATTTGTATATCCATTACTTAAAAAAAAATGTCAATGTCAGTGGTTAAATGTGGTGTTTGGGGGGAGGATGTATCTGTCTGTTTAATTGTCTCTTTGCTTTTGTGGTTGGTGGATAAACTATTTCTCTTTGTAAATATATTGTGTTGCAAGATTATTTTCAGTTACCATTAATTGTATGCCATGGAATGTTGCAGTGGCAATAAAAAATGTCATGGTTATCATGATGATGCATTTGCTGTTTGTTCGTTCAAACGTACTTTCAAAGATGCACTTTTCTATCAGTACAATATCATTGTGCGAGATAATTCCCAAGCTACCTTAACAACATTGCTTTCCTTGTGAATTGTATTGCTTATCCTGCACATTTTTCTCTCCCTGTCTACTTGCAATTGCAAGACACAGTTTTTGATCCAGGAGAACGTGTGTCTGATCACAAAGCCAAACTTTATTTCAACCCTCTGTTACGCCATTGACAATCCCCTTCACTATCAGAAGGTAATTTATATAAATAATATTTGTAGTGTTCTGTTATCCTATGAATGTGTATTTTTTTGGTTAAACCACCGAACTGAAAGGCTAACCTAGGTTTTCTGTTAATTTCACAGAGCTTAAAGCCATCACCCCATTTGTTTACTCAGTTGAGTAAAGTCCTCAAACTTACAAAGGTTCAGGAGGTAAGAGTTGCTTTGAGAAACTGCTATATATTGTTGAGTACTTGGTGACTTGGAAAAAAGTACTTATTTGATTTGTATTGCAGGTGATATTCGGCCTAGCTCTTCTGAACTCTTGCAGCTCAGACCTCCGAGGCTTTGGTAAGTAGATCATGGAATGAGTCAGTGTTTGAATGTCTGCAATAGTTGATTGACACTAGATGAAAGCCTTTTGCAATGCTACTTACTTTTTTCCTATCATTTAAAATGCTTGTGAGATTTGTAAATGGAAATAGAACTCTACCACCCCCCAACCCCCGATGCAAACACATTAAGTAAACAAGGCTAGTCCTAGTGCAATATTCTGTTTTGCTTCATACTACAACTGTAGACTTCACCTAGGCTGCAAACCCATAAATCAAGGGCATTGTCCCCGCCTTGGCCTACGTGTAGCTTACATTAACGCGAATGAACTCCATTACTTAGAGTTGCAGCAGCATGACTGGTACTGCCTGTGCACTGTGTGCCTTGTGCAGAACACAGTCTGCAGCAAGTATTTCAGAGTGGAGATTAAATGTTATTTTGTTTCCCAGCTGCCCAGTTTGTGAAGCTTAGGCTTCCAGACCTCCTCCGCTCCTACGTGGACGCCGACCTTGGGGCCAGCCAGGAAGGGGGCTTCCAGGACATAGCAATAGAGGTCCTGCACCTGCTCCTTTCTCATCTTCTGTTTGGGCAGAAAGGAAATAGTGGTGTTGGACAGGAGCAAATCGACGTATTCCTGAAAACACTGTGCAGAGGTGAGGAATTAACATCACTGAATTTCATTCCCAAGGGAGGATGGTCTCTCGTAATGCAATGGTACACGATATGTTGTTGAACCGTTCAGTACACCCCCTTACGGTTCAGTTCACACGGGTGAACTACAGTATTATGTCTTTCATATAATTTCCGAATCTTGCGTATTGCACTGCAGGCTGCAGACACGTTGTACATTCAGATCCACAGAAGATCTTTATCAGAATTTCCCTGGAGCCTGTCAGCGCTCTGTATGCAAATAGGAGCTGGAGAAGAGGGGGAACTAAAAAGTATTCTCTCAGCTCCAACGTTTGGATGGTGAGCGCTAGCGAGCCCATGGCCCATGCTTCACCTTTCCGTCAAGTTTCATAGTAATCCAGGCCAGTAGTTTATGCACAGTCCTGCACAGACAGATAAACTAATAAGCAAAGTGTGCCGGAAACATAACCTCCTTCGCAGAGGTAATACCAAATGCAGTGGGAGTGTTCATAGCCAAAGGCTTGCAGTGCAATTTGGTGGATACTGATCCGGGATTTTGTCACCTCAATTAAAAAATGTAAAAACGATGAACCACGTTACAATGTCCACTTCCACAAACATTTTAGGAGCGAGTAATTCCCAAACTCTGAAACATTACAGAGAGGAAATTGATTGTTTCTAGCTCACTCCACTGAGGGTTGTACCACCAGAGCAACTGGAAGCTCCCTCACTGTAGTAGAGACAGAAACCTGGCCTAGTCAGTCATGTTGCCCTTTTTCTTGTCTATAGACAAAGTAAATAGTTAACTGTTTAAAGGGTAATGTGTATTTTCTTAAATATTAATATACCGAAACCATGCTGTTCCAAAACCCGTGATTCATACTGAAATGAAGTGCCCACTGAACTGCCTTTGTGATAGTGTGGCAGTCTTTTACAGTTTGAACTAGGGCTGCAACAACTATCAACTTAATCGACAATAAAAACTGTATAACTACTATAAAAAATACTATAAAATAGGTGCTAACTAATGTAATTGTCAATTAGTTACTCACGTCATTAAGCATGTTGCATGCATTAGCCAGCTCATTAGACAGAAAGATTTTTTTCTAGATCTATGGAGTAGCTAGAGTACATCGCTTTGCTGTGATAAGAAAAAAAATCTAAAAATGGCGGGGCAGCACCAGCATGACTGAAACATGTGAAACCTACTTGCGTTTCACCAACCCCTGCTCTCTGATAAGGAGGTCGTCAACGGCATTGCAATGATGCAGAGTTTACCAGCACGGCAGTACATCTACTATTTAGGCTACATGTGTCTGAAAAGGACACGTGTCGGTTCTGTGAAACCAAATTAAGTACGATTATTCTCCAAAATGGCCACCAGGTTAGATTTTTATCTTATATGGTTATAAGAATACAAAATAGCATAAGAATATATTTAAATACATCCTAAATCAAAAGAGACAAGTGAGCTTGGCTTACTTATTGATGATAAATTGCATCAACCCTTTATTTTATTCTGTCTTTTAATGGGGCTTTAAAATAAATGAATAGGAGTCGGACACACAGTTTAAATGCAAATACTGTTTCAGCAGCAGTGTGGCTGTGCGCACGTCCACAAGCCCATGGCACTGGACCCAAACTTGGCTAAACACGTTGGTGGATAACAGATCAGATGAGGTGCTAATGCTAGCCTTTAAAATGGTATGCTTGTACAAAGAAAACGTCTTGAATGACACCGAATACCTAATGACCGTTTTGTGTTAAATATTTATGAAACATGAAATTTCACCAGGCAGTCAGCGGCACGGTTTTTAAAACTACGTTTAACAAATGCATCAGTTAATGTAGTTATGATTGAATATAGCTTAATGTTTTATGAGTTATGAAAAACCATGGTTAGCACACAAACCTTGGATCTTAATGTATGAATTATATAGGATTTTATTTACAAAGTTGGCCTATTCAACAAATTGATTTAATCAAATAAAATGATTGACACATGAAGTTTGAACTATGTGAATTTAAATTGAAGTTCACCATCATGTTGTAATTTCAGTAGATCGCTCTTTGCTCTGTATTTTGCTCTGTTATTGAGCCTGTGGTATTTGTCTCAGATTTTCCGCAGGAGCGCTGTCCTGTGGTGCTCGCACCACTTCTGTACCCGGAGAAACGGGACCTTCTCATGGATAGGATCTTGCCAGACTCTGGAGAGTTAACCAAGACCATGATGGAAAGTTCGCTTGCTGAGTTTATGCAGGAAGTCGGCTATGGCTTCTGTGCAAGGTGAGGTGGATATGTATTAAGCGAGTTTTGTGGATCCCGTTGAATCTTTATTTTCCAGGGATTCTAAAGATAATCGTATGTGAATACATTGTTCTGTTAACAGCTGGTAAAAACCCTGAATTTATACCATAGGAGAGCTGGAAGATCTTTCTGTGACTAAAGGTTGCAGTCTTGAGACAATTTGTTACAATTGTAAAGTAGAAGCACTTCAAAAATCAATGCGAAAAAAGCTCCTCTTCCTGTCGTTTACTCCCGCCTGTCCCTGTACTTTTAGTGTTGTCTGTGCAGACAAGCTAGGTCAATTTACACTGGGAACTTAACACAACTTGTGATCTTCAATCACAAGCTTGTTGTTCGTTCATGGTTAAAGCACAATATTGATCTGTTCATTAGATTTTGGTTTTCATAGTTGGGATTGCATTGTGTTTAATCATGCTTATTAATAGGTGGACTGCTGATGCAGGGGACTTTGAGGCCTGTGTGGCCATTAAATAACAAGTCCCCGTCTCTGCTGTGTGAGGGTTGGAGGGGATGAAGAATTGTTGTTGGGTCATAGTCAGTGGTTATGTTTAGTCCAAACCAAAAAGTAGAGAGTAGGGTTGCAAATGTATTATATATGGATTTTCTTGATTGACACTTGGCAGTGTTGATGGTCGATTCATCGTCAACCATCCTAATATGGAGCCATTGATAAAGTGAAATGTACTGTATAGTGTAATCATGAAATGATTGTATTGCTGACCATTTTGGTTTTGGTTTTGGTTCCCTCAGTGTTGATGAGTGCCGAAACATTATCCTGCAATATGGAGTGCGGGAGGTCACGGCGAGCCAAGTGGCCAGAGTGCTGGGCATGATGGCCCGCACCCACTCTGGCCTATCTGATGGGATTCCCCTACAGGTTAATATGCTTTTTTTCTCTCCTATGAGCCTTTATTTTCAGCTTTCTGAAGAAAGTTTCACCTGTTTTCTATTTCTAATGAATGCTGTTGAATCCCTTTGGCATTTTGTCGAATTCTAAATGTTTTTTTTTTTTTGGTGATGTCTGGTTTGCTGCACAGTCCATCTCCACTCCGGGTAGCGGCATCTGGAGCGACGGGAAGGACAAGAGTGACGGCTCACAGGCCCACACCTGGAATGTTGAAGTTCTGATAGACGTCGTCAAGGAGGTTGTAAGTATTACAGATTTAAATGATCTTGAATTGCATGTGTTGAATGTATTTCCTTTTTCTGCAGGATTTATTTCTTATTTTCCTACTCTTCCCTTTTAGAACCCTAATTTGAACTTCAAAGAGGTGACATATGAGCTGGACCACCCAGGGTTTATGATCCGGGACAGCAAGGGACTGCAGATTGTGGTATATGGGATTCAGAGGGGCCTTGGCATGGAGGTCTTCCCTGTAGATCTCATCTATAGACCATGGAAGCATGCAGAAGGGCAGGTATGTAACTCGACACAACCATCTCACGATCACTTGTTAGTTATCCATAATGTTTTAATTCAACATCACTCTTCGGCAAACACACTTATCTTCAACAATCACACTTATCTTGAACAACAAAATCAACATTACCTACTTACCTTCCAAATGAACATCCCACCAGTTTGTTTTTAAATAACCGCTAAAAAAAACCTGGAAATAGACCTTCGTGTACCGTGTGGTTGGCTTGAAAAGAGCCCAGGCTGGTGGAAGGGGCTGCTTGGCATGAATGTCTCTATTTGCCCTTTGTGTAATATCAGCAACATCATCAATATAAAAAGTGTGTCCTGAAAAATGTAGAAACACAATTCTTCCTCTACTTCACACATCAGAGCTGCGTCATTGGATCATTGTTGTAGGGTGTTGTTATTGTTGTACAGAAACAGCACTGTTAATCAACACTTTATTTTTTTCTCCCCTTTCCAGCTGTCTTTTATCCAGCACTCCTTGATGAATCCTGATGTGTTCTGCTTTGCTGATTATCCCTGTCACACCGTAGCCATTGACATCTTGAAGGCTCCCCCTGAAGACGATAACCGAGAGATAGCCACCTGGTGATTATGAACCTCCTCACCGTGCTGTCGTGACTTTATGCTCTTAGTATCTAAGTACACCATGCTGGCTCTTCGGTGATTCGGTAGAACTCATGATAAATGATCTCCATAGTGCTAAAGAAACTGGGCATTGTATGGTGATGGGTCTGGTCCTTTGTCCCCTCTACAGGAAGAGTCTTGACCTGGTGGAGAGTCTGCTGCGGCTGTCTGAGGTGGGCCAGTACGACCAGGTGAAGCAGCTCTTCAGCTTTCCCATCAAGCACTGCCCAGACATGCTGGTGCTGGCACTGCTTCAGATCAGTACGTCCTGGCACACGCTGCGCCATGAGCTGATCTCTACCCTCATGCCCATCTTCCTGGGAAACCACCCGAACTCTGCCATCATCCTGCACTATGCCTGGCATGGACAGGTAAGATGACCGATGCCACGCTCTTGTTTAGCAGACTTGTTAAACCTGGTTACGGCTCTTAATAATCCAGAATGTGACGCTGTATTCCCAGGGCCAGTCCCCTTCTATCCGCCAGCTCATCATGCACTCAATGGCAGAGTGGTACATGAGAGGGGAACAGTATGACCAAGCCAAGCTCTCGCGCATATTAGATGTGGCTCAGGACTTAAAGGTATCCTGTTCATGGTGATCCCCTTAAACACTCATGGCACCTGAGAGACGGGCCTGTTTTAACTCATTCTGTTCTGTGTCTTTCTTCTCCAGTCTCTCTCCATGCTGCTAAATGGTACTCCATTTGCCTTTGTAATTGACCTTGCTGCACTTGCCTCTCGCCGTGAATACCTCAAACTCGACAAATGGCTGACCGATAAAATCCGAGAGCACGGGGTAGGTTGGCAGGTAGTCAAGCCTTTGCACAGAATCCATTGGGGTGTTTAATTGGGCAGGGGGGTGTTGTTCATAGCTTTTTGTATTTAATATGTTTCTCTTTTTTCTGGGTAAATAGGAGCCCTTCATCCAAGCCTGCGTAACCTTTCTAAAGAGACGCTGCCCCTCCATCATGGGTGGTCTAGCTCCTGACAAGGACCAGCCCAAAAGTGCTCAGCTTCCTCCTGAAACACTGGCTACCATGTTGGCATGTCTGCAGTCATGTGCTGGGTGAGGCCTCCTGTACTTTCATTATTGTCTGGGACGTTTTGTTACTATTGACCAGTTTTCAGCGCAAATTTCCTCATTAAAACATTTGAAGAAGTTGAGATTGCTACAAGAGACGGTTTTGGCACGTTTTGTGTTGGTGAAATGCAGATTCTCTGTATGCCTTGCCTGTCATGTGTGGTGTTTTGTGTCTGATCTGTATAGACCTCTGTATGTTCTATGTTCTGTCTCAAAGTGAATGGCTGCCAAGTGAAATATGGTCCAATGGAGTCACGTATAGTAAAGCCGAGTTGTTGCCCTTCTTCGAACAGGAATGTATCACAGGAGCTCTCCGAGACCATCTTGACCATGGCGGCTAACTGTAGTAATGTGATGAATAAGGCACGCCAGCCTCCCCCTGGAGTGATGCCAAAGCCGGGCCAAAGGGCTCCAAGCACCAGCAGTCTAGACGCCATCTCTCCAGTCCAGGTATGTGTGCTCACATTCTCATTATGGGCTTCACTTGGGCTCTAGTCATTAATAAGAGCCAGTTTGCCTCACAACTTTGGACTTTAGAGGACTTCTGTTAGGTAGCCGTCCACAGCAGTGGCCTATCTTTATTATGGCTGGAAACCATTTTTAAATTAGACCATTGGAAGTTTTCTTTTCATTTGTTGTTGTAATGATCACATAATTATGTAGCCAGCCAGCTAGCTAGTCATCTTGCAATGTAGCCTGTGCCTTGGGGAATGTTTTAGGTCCTGCCAACAATGCATTGTTCCTTATTGTCTATCTAGTGTTTTAGTCTTGGCTAGCTCTAGTGGTTGCCTAGTTCAACTTCAATGACTAATTGCATTTTCAGACAAATGCTGCTGTTATCTTGGGAGATAAGTACAGAATTGTTGCCTTTGTTCATTTTTCTCGCATTGCATTGTGTAGTCCGACCCCTCTTATCCGCTGCAGATGGACTCGATCTCCATGAGCTCCCTGAACCTGGGCACATCGGCCGCCTCCCACACCCCGAGCATGCAAGGCTTCCCCACACCGCTGGGCTCTGCGTTCAGCAACCCCCAGTCTCCAGCCAAGGCCTTTCCTCCTCTGTCCAACCCAAACCCTAGTGCCACTTTTGGAATAAGCGGTCTCTCCACACAGCTTCCAGGTATGTCATCCAGGACAACTATTCCCTATGTATATGTTCAGACACTATAACCTAACATTAACACGCAACATGAACTGATACCAGTTAATAGCATCTTGCATGATGTGTATAGTGATAATTTTTGTTGTATTCCTGTTTAAAAAGTGAAACACTATATCTGCAATTCTCATGTTAATGATGGAATGTGCGTGATATTCACATTAGCCCATGTGTCTACTTAAGAATTGGCCAGTATCTTTATCCGTCTCCAGAGTAACTGAAGAAAGCCACTTGTTATAAAATGTCTGACTGCCTCCCATAATGACCAAGCTACATGCCTAGAAGTCAAAACGGTGAAAAACTACCTTTTGCTGTAGCTTTGTGTTTTCTGTTGTGTTGTGCAACCGGAAAGTGCTGTTGAGAAGACATTTAGGCAGTCTAGGTGTCTAATGTATGTGTCAATGGTTCCATTCCCTGTGCAGCTCCACTGGGTATTGGGTCTGGCCTGGGGATGCCAGCGGTCACCAGTGACCCATTTGGCACCAGGAAGAGTACGCCGGGTCTGACCCCACCAACCTTTCAGCAGAGTAGGTGTCTCCTGTGTTTGGAGGAGCTGCATCTCTTCAACACGCATCCTTTGACATTTTAAATATAGTAAATCTGTCAATTGATCATTCAGATCATATTTTTAATGTTTACATGATTATAGGTGAAAACGTGTGTTCTATATCTATTTTAATGGAATTTCTGGGATAATTGAAGTATTTGTTGTTGATTTTGTGTGTGTGTGTGTGTGTGTGTGCGCGTGTGCAGCTGACCTATCTCAGGTTTGGCCTGAGGCTAACCAGCACTTTAGTAAGGAAATTGATGATGAGGCCAACAGCTACTTCCAGCGCATCTATAACCACCCCCCACATCCCACCATGTCTGTTGATGAGGTGAGCTTTCTTGGAAGTCCATAGTTGGGATGAGAATGCTAGTAAAGTTTTCCGCACAGGAATGATGAGCTCTCCTTGCAGGCCTCTCCCAGAGACACATTAGTGACGCCCACCTCACCTTTATGTTATCCCTGATTCATCCACAGGTGCTGGAGATGCTGCAGAGGTTTAAGGACTCCAGCATCAAACGCGAGCGTGAAGTATTCAACTGTATGCTGAGGAACCTGTTCGAAGAGTATCGCTTCTTCCCGCAGTACCCAGACAAAGAGTTGCACATCACTGCTTGCCTTTTTGGAGGCATCATAGAGAAGGGCCTGGTCACATACATGGCTCTGGGGCTGGCACTGCGATATGTTTTGGAAGCCTTAAGGAAACCCTTTGGATCCAAAATGTATTACTTTGGGATTGCTGCACTAGATAGGTTTAAAAATAGGTAGGACTCCCTGACCTCCTTTTGTATCTTTGACCAAATGGGTTTTAATTAACGGAGCGAACAGAAAATACTTGAGTTTTAATTGAATGGTTTCTCTCACAGGCTAAAGGATTATCCACAGTATTGCCAGCACTTGGCATCCATAGCCCATTTCCTTCAGTTCCCCCATCATTTACAAGAGGTAAACAGGTTTCTTGTATTTTGGCATCGAAAGTTGCCTTTAGTCATTTTGCAGCTTTCTGCACGTTGTCATCAGTCCTCCGCTCTTCCTGCGAGTGGGTTGTGCATCCTACTTCTAGATGAATAAGTCTGCCGTCATGTGTTTTCCATATCCGGTGTGTGCAGTATATCGAGTATGGGCAGCAGTCACGGGACCCTCCAGTGAAGATGCAGGGCTCCATCACCACACCAGGCAGCCTAGCGTTGGCCCAGGCTCAGGCCCAGTCCCAGGCTCCCAAAGTCCCCCTGCCTGGGCCGCTCAGCACCCTGGTCACCACCGCTACAACCACCACCACTGCTGCCAAAACCACAACCATCACCAGGCCCACTGCTGTCAATTTTAAGAAAGATGTGCCAGTGAGTATGAGTCGGATGAGACGGGAATCAAACGCATGAGATGTATAAAGATTACGGTGATTGTTTAAAACTGATGTATAGTAACATCTTCACATCGGACACGTCTATGAGCAGCACACAGCTTTCTATTTCTGTGCAATGGCATTGCTTGTGGTTATGATGGTATATTTTTTTTAAGGGCGAACAGGACCATCTAGCACGGATTGCTGGTGGTTGTTGAAATTAATGAAATGGATGATAAGTGTGTGTTAATATTTTCCTGTAAAAGACTTCACTAAAATTGCTCTGTCATAGGTAGGGGCTAAGGTAACTGTGACCGCTAATGTCTGATATTGGTTAACTGAGATGTTGTTGCTGGAATTGATACAGGAACACAAGCTTTCTGAAGAAATCACAAGTATGCATGATGGTCAAATGAACAGTACTTGTGAACTGCACAGTCGCCTTCAATGACCAATCTGTGTTTGCATTGTTTTTCCAGCCCTCTATAAACACAACAAACATTGACACCCTGCTGGTAGCCACGGATCAAACAGAGAGGATTGTGGAGCCACCTGAGAGTGTGCAAGAGAAAATCGCCTTCATCTTCAACAACCTCTCTCAATCCAACATGACCCAAAAGGTGCTCCTGCCATCTTTTCACACAGTTGCTGATTTATGTTCACCTTACTTGGTTTTTGCTTTGTGTTCTTTTTTGGATAGTTCTTGAACTGCTTTGTTATCATTCCCTATGTAACAGGTTGAGGAGCTTAAGGAGACCGTGAAAGAGGAGTTCATGCCCTGGGTATCTCAGTACCTAGTCATGAAGCGTGTCAGCATTGAGCCAAATTTCCACAGCCTGTATTCTAACTTTCTGGATACACTGAAGAACCCAGAGTTTGTGAAGATGGTTCTGAATGAGACGTACCGGAACATCAAGGTTTGACACGTTGTTATTATTGATCATCCTTCATCTTTCTTTGAGTGTGCCTGGAAAGGGTTGTTGAAATGGTCATCATGGTCCATCATTACTTCAACCTTGTTTTTTTTTTTGTTTTTTTTTCCAGGTCCTTCTTACCTCTGACAAGGCAGCTGCTAACTTTTCTGATCGCTCCCTGCTGAAGAACTTGGGGCACTGGCTGGGGATGATTACTCTGGCTAAAAACAAGCCCATCTTATACCAGGTGGGCAAGTCACACAAGCCTGTTGGTAGACGAAGAGCAAGGATCCCACTGTGTTGCCATAGACTGCACCGATACCACTTTGTTCAGCCTGAGTGCGAGTACTTACATTTATGTACTTGCTGATGCGGATAGTACCGATACAAGTTCTTAATAAGGCTGTATTTCTACCATCAAGATGCAATCAATTTGAAGACCGCTTTTATTTTTATCAGATGTGCTCTGGTTGTTACTAAATAAAATAATATGAAATACAGTATAATAGGAGGCGATTTCCAACCCAAATTAAACCTAAACCTTACTGTGTAAACAAAACAAATTTTCAGTAGTACGAGTGTGTGAGCACAGTGTTGGCCTGATACTGGAATCGTTGCATCCTAGAATGGGAGATGTAATATTTGACCGTTTCTCCTTTAGGATCTGGAGTTGAAATCCTTGCTTCTTGAGGCGTATGTCAAAGGACAGCAGGAGTTGCTGTATGTGGTACCATTTGTTGCCAAAGTCCTGGAGTCCAGCCTCCGCAGCGTGGTCTTCAGACCTCTGAATCCATGGACGATGGCCATCATGAATGTACTGGCAGAGCTGCATCAGGAACATGACTTAAAGGTTTTTACAGCTTTGATCTTTGCTCACATATGCTAGGTCTCCTCGTCACAGGACAGCTGAAGCTCATCTGTGTTTTCTTCCCCCCTCAGTTGAACCTGAAGTTTGAGATTGAGGTTCTGTGCAAGAACCTGTCACTGGACATCAACGACCTGAAGCCAGGCAACCTGCTGAAGGACAAGGACACACTGAAGAACCTAGAGGAGCAGCTGTCTGCACCAAAGAAAGAGGTCAAGCCACCTGAAGAGATGCTGCCGGTTGTCACTACAGGTACACAGCAATATCCAATGTGTCTATTGAGTCATTGTTAGGTAAAAGCTTATCTGAATATATTCATTTTTCCTTAGTGCATATTTTTGGTCTTGTTAAAAACAGCGTATTTTTGGAGGGTCCTCTGTGTTGTTTTATTTTACTTAGTAAACTCTTGTCATTGTTGTTGCTCACCTGTTTGTATGTATTAACCATTCTAGTGTTTTTGTGTTCGCAGACTCTCTTCTGTTTGCAGCTGCTCCCTCAGCTCCCGTCACTACCGTCGCCTGCACAGCCACCGGCCCCCCCACCCCCCAGTTTAGCTATCATGACATCAATGTGTACGCCCTAGCAGGGCTGGCCCCGCACATAAACATCAACATCAATGTGAGCACCGATTCACTAACCAGTCAAGTCAATACAGCTATATCAACATTAGTGTCAGGAGAGACAGTAAGGGTGGCATGATTTTGCAAATTTTGCACGAGAAATATTTTAAGTAGCAGTCATACCCACTCACTGTGCCAAGAGTGAACATTTTGTTGTGTGTGTGTGTGTCTCTTTCAGATCCCCCTGTTGCAGGCCCATCCTCAGCTGAAGCAGTGCGTGAGGCAGTCAATTGAGCGCGCTGTCCAGGAGCTGGTTCACCCAGTGGTGGATCGCTCCATCAAGATCGCCATGACCACCTGTGAGCAGATCGTCAGGAAGGACTTTGCACTGGACTCAGAGGAGTCCCGCATGCGGGTGGCCGCCCATCACATGATGCGCAACCTGACCGCCGGCATGGCCATGATCACCTGCAGAGAGCCACTCCTCATGAGCATCGCCACCAACCTCAAGAACAGCTTTGCTGCAGCACTTAGGGTGTGTTTTACACACACACACACACACACACACACACACACATATATATATGTTTTGTGCTGTTTTCTGGGATGTTCTGTGTTCTTAACGGCTGTCTCCTCCCCAGGCTCCCACCCCCCAGCAGAGAGAGATGATGGAGGAGGCAGCGGCTCGCATTGCCCAGGACAACTGTGAGCTTGCGTGTTGCTTCATCCAGAAGACTGCTGTGGAGAAGGCTGGTCCTGAGATGGACAAGCGGCTGGCCACGGTGAGTGCACCTGAGCCGTTTCACAGCCACAGTATGAAATAGTCTGACGCGTTTGAAGTCTTGTTGTTGTCATGTTTCTCATATATCCTCTGTGGTTCATCAGGAGTTTGAGCTGAGGAAGCACGCCCGTCAGGAGGGCCGGCGCTACTGTGACCCTGTCGTCCTCACCTACCAGGCAGAGCGCATGCCCGAGCAGATCAGGCTGAAGGTGAGTGCCATACAGTCAACACAGAGCACTATTCACAACTGCTTATCGTGTCATTACAAGAGCATTGTTTTAATCAGCATGCCTGTTACATACCTTATTATTGTTTTACGTTTCACTGGGGTTGTTATCAGTTTACAATTGCACTGTGAAAATCAAGTTAGAAGACTGACAAAAAGGCCACCAAAAAAAGCATGTAATACAAAGGTGGCAAAGCTGTTGCAATTTATTAGGATATTCTCACATTTCCATTCTTGCCCCTGGGTTTGGAATCCCAAGCAGTGCCCTACTGTAGGTTGTGCCCTGAGTCTCTGTGCCCTCTCTCTCTCTCTCAGGTGGGTGGAGTGGACCCAAAGCAGCTGGCCGTGTACGAGGAGTTTGCCCGAAATGTCCCCGGCTTCCTCCCCAGCAACGATCTGTCTCAGCCCACAGGATTCCTTGCTCAGCCAATGAAGGTAGCGGCTCCTATTCCTCCTTCACTCCAAGCAGAGATCATCACACCATTCGTCCAAACCTTGATGGGTTGAGTTGTCAGGATGTCAGGGTACTAAATGTTGTCTGTTTTTCTGTTTTGCAGCAGCAGGCATGGGCCACCGATGATGTGGCTCAGATCTATGACAAGTGCATTGCAGATCTGGAGCAGCACCTGCACGCCATCCCCCCAGCCCTGGCCATGAACCCACAGACCCAGGCGCTGCGCAGTCTGCACGAGGCAGTGCTGCTCGCACGCAACTCCCGCGATGGCATCGCCGCCCTCGGCCTGCTCCAGAAGGTCAGCTTTTAGCTCTCAGACTTTTGTTTTAACTGGTCCACTAAAACAAAGTCTTACTTTGTAATTCAAGATTTAGAGCTGTCGTGAAATATGCCTCTGACTCATCACACCCTTATTTGCCTCACATGAGGCGGCTTTGGGACGTCATAGCTGCAGTGCTGGCCAGGCCTAAGTGAGGGATGCCTGGTGTATATGAGACGGCACGAGTGTTAAAGTCTTCTCTCTTGAACAAAAAGAACTGAAGAAGCAACTGAGTTTGTATACTGGCGGCAGTCACAGGGATGCCCTCATTCAGGGATGAATCATATTGTGTCCTTTAGCCTACATACAAGGCAGGTTTGTGATATGAATATGCTTTTGAAGTTTCCTCAAAGTATGTGCAAGAGATGGTTGAGGCTAGATTGTTAGTCCAACATCTTGTTGATCTTGACATACAGATTCATTCTTAACTAGTAAGGGGAGCTGATCATCCTTTCCATGTTTCTGTACGCAATATGGCGTGGCTAGAAGTAATCAAGAAGGCCGTCCTCACTGAAGATGCCTGATTGGTATCATTTCCTGTTGAATGCATCATGCCATTTAAAAGACTTGTCTTCCATTACGAGACTCTCGTGCATATTTGAACGTTGTCCGTCGTCGGGTTTGTGTGTTCCCCTCAGGCCGTGGAGGGGTTGCTGGATGCCACCAGTGGAGCCGATCCCGACCTGCTGCTGCGCTACAGGGAATGCCACCTGTTGGTGCTCAAAGCCCTGCAGGATGGACGCGCCTACGGACCGCAGTGGTGTAACAAGCAAATCACCAGGTGTGCCATTTATTATCCAGTCATATATGAGAACATATTTTTGGGATTTTTATCTTTGAAAATGTGTGGGGACCCAGACTGCAGTCTTTGCAGCGTTAGAGTACGGTATGTTGGCCCTGCCCAAGGTCTGCCTGTCTTAACTGCCTCTGTGACCCGACCGATAACAGATGCCTGATTGAGTGCCGTGACGAGTACAAATACAACGTGGAGGCCGTGGAGCTGCTGATCAGAAACCACCTGGTGAACATGCAGCAGTATGACCTGCATCTGGCTCAGGTAGGAAACATACAGACATCTGGGACCACAGCAAATGCTGGTGAGGGATGTAGGGTGGCACAGAGCGTATGTGTTCATGTTAATGACTAAGTGCACGTCTGCTTTGTGTGTCGTAGTCGATGGAGAATGGGCTGCACTACATGGCCGTGGCGTTCGCCATGCAGCTGGTGAAGTTGCTCCTTGTAGATGAGCGCAGCGTGAGCCACATCACAGAGGCTGACCTCTTCCACACCATCGAGACCCTGATGAGGACCAGTGCCCACTCCAGAGCCAATGCCCCAGAAGGGTGAGTACACACCCTGCAGCTCTCCGCAGACACACACACACACACACACACACACACACACACACACACACACACACACCACACGAACAAGATGTAGAAATGATCACACTCCACACCCAGGCACACAGACTGACACACATATGCTCACATGACTGAACACTACATTCAGAGGTTACTCTGTTCAGGTGTTGTTAGAGGTTAACGGGTGTTTTGTGTCCCAGGTTGCCCCAGCTGATGGATGTGGTCCGCTCCAACTATGAAGCCATGATTGATCGCGCTCATGGCGGACCCAACTTCATGATGCATTCTGGGATATCCCAGGCTTCTGAGTACGATGACCCTCCAGGCCTGCGCGAGAAGGCAGAGTACCTGCTGAGAGAGTGGGTGAACCTGTACCACTCTGCAGCTGCTGGACGGGACAGCACCAAAGCCTTCTCGGCTTTTGTGGGCCAGGTACAAAAGAATATTGTAGGGGTTAAAATAATAAATAATGAAAAAATAATAAATGTATAACGTTTTGAGTAAGATGAGTGATGCTCATCAGAAGCCTGTTTCTCCCTGCGACCTCTTCCGTGCACAGATGCATCAGCAGGGCATTCTGAAGACGGATGACTTAATCACGCGCTTCTTCCGGCTCTGCACTGAGATGTGTGTGGAGATCAGCTACCGGGCGCAGGCAGAGCAGCAGCACAACCCCGCTGCCAGTGCAGCCATCATCAGAGCCAAATGCTACCACAACCTGGATGCCTTTGTGCGCCTCATCGCTCTACTGGTCAAACACTCGGGAGAGGCCACCAACACGGTCACAAAGATCAACCTGCTCAACAAGGTAAGGGGGGGACTCTTCAGACCTTTGAATATTTGTATGCAGGTGGTGGGACATTTTTTTTTAGGGGAATAACAATCCACTACATAGTAAAATCACTATTTCTCAAGAGGAATGAGAAATGTACAGTACACGTAACGTTTGTAAGGAATCAAATGTTTTAAATGTGTTGTGTCAAGTTGTGGATCTTTCAAATAAACCCTGCAGAGGTGCAGAAGTTAAGGAAATGGGTTAGAGTTAGTTATTCTAAAAGTTGCTGCTTGTCTGACGCGACTCCGGTTTTGCAGGTGCTTGGCATTGTGGTTGGCGTTCTGATCCAGGATCATGATGTGAGACAGACGGAGTTCCAGCAGCTGCCGTACCACCGCATCTTTATCATGCTGTTGCTGGAGCTCAACGCCCCTGAGCACGTCCTGGAGACCATCAACTTCCAGACCCTCACTGCCTTCTGGTGAGCACCATACCGCACACACACACACACACACACACACACACACACACACACACACACACACACACACACACACATGCACACGGCGCACCAGACAATGATTAGGGGGCATGGTTTTTAATTGGAAATGTTTGTGTGCTTCGCTCCACAGCAATACTTTCCACATTTTGAGGCCTACCAAAGCCCCTGGCTTTGTCTATGCGTGGCTGGAGCTGATTTCTCACAGAATCTTCATCGCCAGGATGCTAGCACACACCCCACAACAGAAGGTACGTTTCCAGCACAAGTTGCAATGCCTTCCCAATGTATAGATTCCCCCCCCACACACCCCCTTCATAACGTGCACTTCATTTTTCAGGGTTGGCCTATGTATGCGCAGTTGCTCATCGACCTGTTCAAGTACCTGGCCCCCTTCCTGAGGAATGTCGAGCTCAACAAACCTATGCAAATCCTCTACAAGGTATTTTCCTCTAAATACTTGCTAAATATTTGCTATATTACTGAGGAGGGCAAAGGAGTTTATTTCAGTGATGAGCTGTGTTTAACCTGAAGCCATCCCTCTCTCCACCACTAGGGCACCCTCCGTGTGCTTCTGGTCCTGCTCCATGATTTCCCAGAGTTCCTGTGTGACTACCATTATGGCTTCTGTGATGTCATCCCTCCCAACTGCATCCAGTTGCGGAACCTGATCCTGAGTGCCTTCCCCCGCAACATGAGACTTCCAGACCCCTTCACACCCAACCTGAAGGTACGACCTGCACAGCTCAGCATCTGCTCGTTTCAACACACTCTGTGTGTTCAGTTCAGTGCCCATAACAATGATGGAGAGTTGTGGAAGAGTGGACTAACATTCTGAATTCCTTTTCTTTCCGTACTAGGTGGACATGTTAAGTGAAATAAATATTGCTCCACGCATCCTCACCAACTTTACTGGAGTGATGCCCTCCCAGTTTAAGAAGGATCTGGACTCTTACCTGAAGACTCGTTCTCCGGTCACCTTCCTGTCGGAGCTGCGCAGCAACCTGCAGGTAGGGGGCTCCACTCTGGGTCCCTGGAAGCACTTACAGCAAAGCGACACATCCTTAGACCAGGTAAAAAAAAAAATAAGTGGCAAGTGTTGTTTGTTTGTGCTGTAGAAGTAGACTTGAGTCTTGTTGGCGTGTGGATGGATTGGTGTGTACACTTGCTTTTCTTGGGCATGCCTGAGCTGTCCCTTGTGTATCCCCTCGCACAGGTGTCCAGTGAGCCTGGCAATCGCTACAATATTCAGCTGATCAACGCGCTGGTGTTGTATGTGGGCACTCAGGCCATCGCTCACATCCACAACAAGGGCAGCACTCCCTCGATGAGCACCATCACACATTCAGCACACATGGACATCTTCCAGAACCTCGCTGTGGACCTGGACACTGAGGGTAAGACTCCCAGCCACACACACACACACACATTCAGCACACATGGACATCTTCCAGAACCTCGCTGTGGACCTGGACACTGAGGGTAGGACTCCCAGCCACACACACACACACACACACGCACTATGTGTGTCCAGTACGATAATGTGCTAATGGGTTGTAATCATGGGCCTCTGTGTCTCATCTGCACCCCCTTTCCTTCTCTTACAGGCCGCTATCTGTTCCTGAACGCGATAGCCAACCAGCTGCGTTACCCGAATAGCCACACACATTACTTCAGCTGCACCATGCTTTACTTGTTTGCGGAGGCTAACACAGAGGCCATTCAGGAGCAAATCACCAGGTAATGTGTGTGCCTGTATGTGTGTGTGTGTGCCTGTATGTGTGTGTCTGTGTGTGCCCGTATATGTGTGTGTGTGTGTGTGTGTGTGTGTGTGTGTGTGTGCCTGTATGTATGTGTGTGCCTGTATGTATGTATGTGTGTGTCTGTGTGTGCCTGTATCTGTGTGTCTGTGTGTGCCTATGTGTGTGTGTGTGTGGTCTCTCCAGTAAGCAGACATGATAATCTTTCTGGTTTTTGCAGGGTCCTGCTGGAGAGGCTGATTGTGAACAGGCCACATCCTTGGGGATTGCTCATCACCTTCATTGAGCTCATCAAGAACCCGGCCTTTAAGTTCTGGAGCCATGACTTTGTCCACTGTGCTCCGGAGATTGAGAAGTAGGTGTCAATAGTAACGTCCTGACTTCACCCCACTGTGAAAAATTGAGACGTCCTTTCCAACATTCGACGTGAGCTCACAGTTGTTCCCCTTTCCACCAATGTGAACTAGATGCTAGTTCTGAGCTGGTGCTAGTGCCAGTTCGAGGATCCAGTTTGCCTTTCCATGAGCTAGAGCCTCCATAGAGCCACGTCATGACCTCACTGTATATGTCTCCACTTTCCTTGCAACGTTAGTGCCATTGATGGTGGCTATGCTTGCTTGGGTATTGGTAGCTGACCAACAGCCAGTTCTTTGGCTGGTTTGTGATTAGGCACTGGCTCTGAAGCAGCCTTTGGTGGAAAAGGGGTATGTGTGAGATGAACACTTGAACAGTACTTTCTTCTAAAGACGTGTAGCATGTGTTGCAGTCCTCTCGCCCCTGACGGTGTTTCGTCCCTTTGCAGGTTGTTCCAGTCGGTGGCTCAGTGCTGTATGGGGCAGAAGCAAGCCCAGCAGGTGATGGAGGGCACGGGTGCCAGCTAGGCTGTAGAGCCACCATCTCTGAGGTCGACGAGAACCAACCCCAACCCACCCACTCACTCACTCGCACACTGATGCCCTCGTCATCACTGTCAGCACTGAATTTAACTGGGACTTGTTTTCTTTCCCCCCCCCCCCCCCCATTAGATCAAAGTTTTGTTTTTTTGGTCAGAAAAAAAATGAAAGTTTCTTTTATTTATGTCGCGATGACATGCTGTTAAATAAAGTTTTGAAGCTACATTGTAAATATTAAAAGGGACTAAGAAAGATGATTTTGCCCAGGCCATCTGATAGACTGAGAGAAACTATTAGCATGCACAAATACACACAATATTGACTTTCTGACAGACCCCCAACCATTGATTTTAGTTTTTTGCCTTCAAGACTGATTTATTTTTCTTCTGAAACTGTATGGTGGTACTTTATGAAAACTCTGCCTAATTTCTGTTTGGTTTGTGTTCTTGGAGAGCAGGCAGTGTAGAGATATCAACAGAGGTGGACAGGTGTGATTTTAGGGTGCTGGGTTGGGGTAAAGGTAGCACCGTTTTAAATGCGGGACTTATAGGTTCTCCCTGGCTCGTGTAAAATTGTGGAATACTCAGAAATTTGATGGCAATTTAAATCTTGAATTTGTACAAAGATCTAAATTGCTGAACAAAAGGAGGACCAATACAGCCCATTTTGTAAGGATTTTGAATGTTTTGTAAATGTATTGGTCCGGGTGTTGTATTTTGTAGTACTTTCTAGTTGCCTTTAGTTCTTGCTACTTATTTCCTGTATGTATGCATTCTGTAGTTAACGCATTAAACACTTGAACTGCACAGCTGTCCTTAGTTTTCTGTTGTAATTTTCAGCGATGATATGAAATTCAATTAAATCCACTGTTTAATGTGAAATTGAACAGCATCAGTCATGTTGATCGATCTGATTGGAAGCTGTATGGGCATGAGCATGCTGGTGTCTGAGCTGCGTTGATCTCAACTGACTGGTGGCTAACTAAGATATCTGTTTGAGTGGCGCTGTGGTGTTCAGCAACATGTTGCATGTTGCATTTGGGTGGGGGGGGGGGGTTACTAAACATTTGTGACTAATGAAGACAAAATTGTTTATTGATTGAAGATAGAAATTCTTCTGCATGGTCATCATTACCGGCAGGATTGCAGCCCAAGCCAAAAACGATTCTGTTGCAGATCATACAAGTTAAATAATCTCCCTGGTTTAGGTTACTTTGACTGGGGAAACACTGAATCAAAGATATTTCACGAAAACATATTTTACAAATGGCCAAAATATCAGTTTTGAAGGACTTGGGTATTACATAACAAGCAAAGCGTATGGTAGGCCAGCTCTTATTATTAAAGGAACAATATGTAATATATTTACCGTACTTAATCATAAAATGACCATGATATTGTCATCAGAGATTAAGGAAATATGCCAAGTTGAAATACTGGCTTCTGCGACAACAAAGCCACAGCCAGTCTGTTCTCCTTTGTCTCATTTCCGTTCCGGAGCGGAACGTCTGTTTGTATTGTGGCCTGTGTGATCCCGCCCACTGCCAGCTTCCCATTTTGACACCCCGGGTTGCCAGATATGAAACAAATTGGCAGGCAACGCACAGAACACACAAACAGCGTGCTGCAGCCATGGAAGCAAGCAAGCACTGGATCAAGAGACGTTAGATTCTACCCAACCTAAAAAGCCTCGGAATCCTTCTAAAAAGCTGCATGACCAGAGATGTAGTAAAACAGGTAAATACTGCAGATGCATTTGAAAAATGGAGAAAGCGTAAGAGCCCAAAAACATTTTCAGGCGGATGTTGAGTTGGCTAATTTTCCTCGGAACAGTTAAGCATTGGCCAGCTAACCTTAAATAATTGATCTCAGCTACTAGTAGGGATGGACATTTTAAAGGGGAATTGTGTAGGATTTAGTGGCGCCTAGTGGTGAGGTTGCTGACTTGCAACCAACTGAATACTCCATTCCCAAGGGTGTACAAGAACCTACAGTGGCCGTCAAATGCCATAAACACACGAAAGTCCCTCTCTAGAACCAGTGTTTTGTTTTATTAGTTCTGTGCTACTGTAGAAATAGAGGACCCGCTCCCTATGTACTTATGAGGGGCTCATTCTAAGCTAACAAAAACACAACTATTCATACACTAATGAAAACATTATTAATTAAAACTATATTCCATTTCTGCCAATAAGTAACCCTAAAAATGTCATACTGTGCTTTTAACCGCCAGTAGTCAAAATAATTGAATATACATAGATAGCCTTGAAAAAGTCCAACCATTTGACCAGGTGCAGTTGAGTGCTGCCACTGTGGTGTGGGGGCCATGTAAGCTTCAGGCCTCTCAGAACTTCACATAGTACCCCAGGGCACCACCATATATCCTCAGTACCATGTGAACAAAATTCAGCAGCAGACACTGCTTAGTGTGAGAAAAATATGGGGCCCACAGACACTAGTTAAATGTAGAGACTAGGAAGGCGTTCAGAAGTGCATGACCTGCTCTAGGCCTGTGCTCACACCGGATGACTTAACAGTGTGGGTACTGAGCATTTCCTGGATTCCTATGCAAGGTGTTAAAAGGAATGGCCCTCACAAATTCCCCTGACCCTCAACCCATTTGAAAACTATTGGGGGATCCTACACAGCCCATCTCCACCATGAAGCAGCTCACTTCGAGGGTCGCTATAGAGTCTCTATGGGCTGGGCAACCCTACCAGCCAAGCGTAGCCTACATAGCCCATCATATTGACTTATGGTGGTTAACTTAACAGGGTGAGCTGGGTTGGAAAATGCTTTTGACTAACAATTGTCGGGCAATTTTCTGGATAAAAAATTATCTTCTAGGTCTGTGGTCTCATGTCATTATGCTGCAAAATCAACCTGTTGCCTAGAATTACCCGGCTTGTGTCCGGTGATACATTTAAAACTAAACCAATGTAAGCGACAGAAAAGCCACACTACAGACAATTTCACAAATATCAGCATCTCAATAGTGGGATTGCTTTTTACATATTGTAGCCTTGGCTAGAAGGCTATAATTTTCCTCCTATTAATTCATGAAGGGCCTACTTTGATAGTTTGATAAAAACAGGAAAACGAATAGGCTAGCCATGTGTTTCCTGCACTCCAGAGAACTATTTCCTAGAATGCCAAGCCGAGCATTTTTGAGTCTTCGGTCCCTCCCTACTGCACTTATTGGGGGCGGGTAAAACTCCCATTCAACCCGGAACTGCGAAAACAATCAATTACTCCTATAACTTGTAAATATACTTTAATCACAACACTATTTGGATACTGGACATTTTCGTTGAAATCGTCGTTTTTTACGTTGAAGTATATGAATGCGGCTTGCCTTCACAACCGCGCTCTTCGGAAATAAAGTTTGAACAGGTAGGATTCAAAGAAACGCGGAGTAACGTTAGCCTAAATACCACTTGTGAGACATGTTCAGTAGGCTATCCATAATGTCGCGGAATCGATTTTTGTAGCAATTATTTTGTTTGAATATGCACATAATACCACTTATTAGTAGATTACTGCTAAATACAATTGTTTTAAGTCTTATGTCGGTGACCGACGAGACATTTGCGTTGAAATTCTACACAGCTGCTACTTTTCCATGCGTGACGCATATATTTAGTTATCTAGACTCAACATATTTCATAATCTCTGTTGAAATGACAAGCGGTCAACTGTATAGGACTAGGACCAACTGCTGCCCTCTATAAGTAATAGGCACGGGGAAGAAGTAATTTAGGCCGTTCCCTGATTCATGCTTCAGGTAACAAGTTAGGCCATAACTGGGATTGATCCAGCAGTCTGGAGAGCTGCGTCCGAAAAATAACCATAGGTCAGAAGTTGTGATGGCGGTCAGGGGCCTTCTGCGTTTCGGGAGAAACACATAATATTGTTTTTTGACAGAGACGCGCACATTTCATTAAGGATTTGATCTTCCACTTAGGCTCAGTAGGCTACATGTTGGAACATGCCAGGAATGGTAGTCTGGGATACACAAGTTTACTTCATCAGGGCTGCTTACACTACTCTTCTTCCCTGTGCTTCCCTGGTCAAATAGCCATTGCGGGAAACAGGAAAACCTCGAGTAGGCCCAGTAGTTAGTGTGAGTGTTAAATTAAATGTATTTATTTATTTATGTATTTCAGAAACTGTTGGATCTAGCCGGTTGTGGGCATTTTCTCTCTCTCTCTGTCAAAGGGCTACTCAAACACGTAGAACACACTTCAGGTTCCTCTTTATCGCTCAGTGGGTCCTTTTCACTGCATCTCAAACACATTTAGAAAGACTTGGTTCTCTCATGTTAACCCTGATGGAGTTTATTTTAGCAGTCACTTCCTTCATGAAGAGGTTGCACGGACTTTGCTTTCTCATGTTAACGCTGATGGAGTTTTTTTTAGCAGTCACCACACTGTTACTTCCTTCATGAAGAGGAAGCACAGGGTTTGGTCCAGTCATTCTTATAATGAGGTGATGACATTGCTTATCAGGCAAAATGAGGTGATGAGATTGCTGATCACTGCGCAGTGTTTTTGGATAGTAATAGAGTGTACAGGTGTTCACTTTAATGCAGGAGTGGGTGTGTATTTCTCGGTGCTGGGAGGATTACTTTGACTAGGTAGCACAGACTGAAAAAAGATAACTGTAAGATTGAATCAGTGACACTATCTTTCAGATTCTTTACAAAGACAAATCCAATCCAAGTGGTTTGAAATACTCTTTGACATCCTCTAATCAAATGCTTATTAGATTTCATAGATTTCATTTAAGGTGCTATTGCATGCATCCATGTCAGGTCAAGTCAAGTCAGATCAGGTCAGGGTCGCTGGCTCTGCTACTGGTAACATTGTAACCCAGTACAATATTTAGTCCATTGAAAATCTAATCTTAATGATGTTTTGGCAATGAAAACATTCCCTCTGTTTTATATTTGTAATAATAAAAACCAAACAACATTAACATCAAGTTGCATCTGACAGCTGACATATGCCGTCACCAGGCCTACTCATACATGAACTTTGACATACATACATGAACTTTGCATACATATACACGTACATACTACACACAGATATGCATCCACTCCCCCACCCCCATCCCACGCCTTCGCCTCGTCTGCTTCGTACCCCCCAGTATGACAGGACAGGGTCTGTGACTGGCGCCTTAACGGGCTGCTGGGCCAGCTGGCTGCTTGTCTGTGCTGGCTTACCTTCTTCCCCCCACTGGCTGGGCTTAGATCACCCAGTCTTTGGCTTACCTCCATCCCCCCCCCCCCTCCCCATTGCAAGTCATGTTAAAAATGTATGTGCTTATGTGCTGAGGTGTTTTTTTTATGCTCCCACACTGTACTCCTCTAGGAGCATAGTCTGGGGGTTGTCTTTTTTTCTCTCCTCTCTCCCCTCATGTTATGCTGTAATCTTTCATCCTCTCTTTGCATTTCGTTGTACTCTGTGCAATGACAATAAATTCATCCATCCATCCATCCACCTCTACTGCTTGTTAGGTGAAGGAGTCTCCATCACTCTGGTAGATCGGCCAGTCAAGGTCCAATTCAAAGGCAAAGGTACATATTTTGTTTCTGTGTGATAGGAGCTCATACTCTGTGTTCAGCTGTACATTTTACTGTTTCATTGATTTGTTTTTGGGTAAGAACAGTAACATATTTACCTTGCTTAATCTAATCATATCGAGTCATGTTATCTTAAGGTAACTGCAATTTGAATCTTCATTTGTTTGTTTGTTGATGACATAATACAGAATATATATATAATCAGTTCCGACCCAAATCTGCCTGTTGTGAATGTGTCATATTCCTCATGGCTTGAACAGAGTGAGATCATTGACATCAAGATGCCACAGCAGAAGGACATTGTGAAGATTGCGATCCAAATGCCAGGGGCCTACCCTCAACTCATCCAGCTGGACCAGGTGAGGCTGTGAATACTGTGCCCTAGCTGGACCTTAACAGGGCCACAAGTATTGGAGACCGTTAAGTTTGATGTGTCCTTTACTCCTTTTGTGGAAGATGTACGATTCTTGGCTGTAGTTATTAACATGGTTCCGAGTGAAAGCATAACTCAGTTTAGTTCCATGTCGTGTGGATATTTAAATGTGTGTTCCACTGGTAATAATAGTATGGATGAGGCCTATTGTGTGTATCCACTAGCCCAAACCAACAGATACTAACACTCCAATGTCAATATCAGCCTCACCACCTAACATCACTTGCTAAACATGGCTTCTAATTTGAACAGTACCTAAACACAGAGCACTTATTTAGTATATACTGTATTTAACTGTACATTGTATTTTAATCTACTTGTGTGTTTTTGATCTTGTGTTATTACTGCTGCATAACCAATTGCCCCTGTGGGGACAAATATCGTTCTACTTGACTTAAATGAAGGGTGTTAGGTAGGAGGGTCTGTTGCTAGGGTGTCTGCAGACAGGATGTCGATTTTCTTTATAGTCTCGGTCATCTGAAAAGATTAAATAAATTAGATGAACTCTTGTCATTTTGAGTCGTTTTTTTTTTTAATGGATTTGCAATGTTACCATATGGAATATTGTATATTATTATTATGAACAATCTTGGGATTGAACAATCTTTGCAATGCAATCTGCCTCCGTCATTGACCCCTTTTGTCATCGCCTTTCCCTCGTGCTGTTTCCTAAATTACTTTCTGAAGGAGATCGTTGAGTGAATTTATCATGTGGCTGTACTTATTGTTGGGAAAACAATAATTATCTCACATCCTTTGTTCAACATCCCCACTTCACACACTAAACTTACCAAAAACCTTATAATTTGGTGACCGCTTGTCAGACCACAAATTATAGAGCTTTGATTGGTCTACCACAGTACACTAAAATCTCAGATTGGTTGACCAGCATTTTGACCACAGATGAAAGGGTAGCTCAGTCACAGACATGGGAGTAGCTTGTCCTTTAAACTATGTCCTTCCTCTAGTGTGTAAATTCCCAGTTGAAGTCATGATGTGGCCGTGGCTCTGCTGTAGATTCAGACAGGATTATCTATTTAAAGGCTTGTTGTGTGTATCAGCTGTTGCTGAATACGGCTCAAATCAGTGTTCCCTTGTGTGTCTCCCTCCAGAAAAAGCCCCTCAGTGCTGTCATAAAAGAAGTCTGTGACCGGTAAGTGTGTTTGCATGTGTGCTTACTGGGTTCCTCCTGCCCTCGGGTCAAAGTGCCCCTGTATTAAATATTCTATTCCGACATGGTACCTTGTACAGCTGTCTCCACCCTGTGAGTTTGTGTGCAAATGGGTGAATATGAGGCTTTTATTCAAGTATTTGGAGTGTCGACATCCGTACGTCTTACATGACAATGATGTCTTATTCTTTAGCCTGTTAAGCAGTGGGTGTGGAGTGCTGCCCTCTGGTCTATATGTAATAGATGCATGTGAATCTGCACTCCTGTAGGTGGAATCTGCAGGGCCCAGACAACTACGCCCTTCAGTATGCAGATGGTGTCCAGACCTACATCACAGAGTCTGTACGTTGTTGCGCTTCCTCTTTTTTTTAATATGTGTGCTTAGATTGTGCAGGGTTGACTTTACGTTCCACTCCGCTGAGGCAGAACCTGTGCAGGAGCAGCTTTAGTGTCGTTGATTTTTGAAAGCTGAACAATCCATCACTTGAGCCACTTTCACCACAGTTAAATACCAACATTTAGACAAGGTAGCATAGGCACAGTGTTGTCTTTCATGTCTGTACACATACTCACATTGTCACTTAGACTTCTAGTGTCCGATGAGGGCACATATACAGTACATCTGTTCTTCATCTCTTTGTTATTGTGCTGCTTTTGGGCCACAGTATTCTAGAGGGTTTTTTTTTCATATGTATTCTCTTGTTTGACTGACATCATGGAGATCTAATCCCTGCTTTTCACTGCTTAAAGACTGAGAGGTAAGAAACTTCGGGGCGGAATATCTTCTTAATGCTTCCCAAGTTGCTGTAAGAACCGGACTCACAGAAACATGGGTGTGGTGTTTCCAGCATCCCTTCTCTCCCTTTTATTCTCATTTCCCTGTTTTCACTTCTTCCCTCAATCTCTCTCTATATATCTAAAGTGAAGACTATTGTTTCTGTTAGGGTGCTTTTGACATTTAGATTTTTTTCCCCAACCATGTAGCAACTGTGTGTGTGTGTCTTTTAGAATCGTCTGGACATTAAGAATGGCAGTATTCTACGCTTGACAAAAGCCCCTGTAAGTCTTCCCAGCAAAGCACAAAACACTGAACACTGGATTTATTTATCATTCAACTGTGAAAGTGATGGTGGTTGTTGTATACAGCACGACATGTTCATTGGGTACAAACAGGCCACAGTTTTTGACTGTGTGTGTGTGTGTGTGTGTGTGTGTGTGTGTGTGTGTGTGTGTGTGTGTGTGTGTGTGTGTGTTAGGGCCGATGTGCTGAAGACTTGTTTAAGGGCATACAGAGCTCAGACTCCGGGGTACGCTGTGACTCCCTGAAACAGCTGGCCTCCTTGTCAACGGATGTCACATTTGCCCAAGAATTCATCAGTCGCAATGGACACACCTTGTTGGTGAAGATTGTAGAGGATACTAATGAGTAAGTTGTACCAATTCCCCTTTTATGTACTTCCTTGGGTCATCAGGTGGTGCATGCACTCTGTTTAGTTTCATATCTGTTCATCTTTTCATGCATCTCACCATGAAGCAGGGCTCTCAAGTGTCACGCATTGAGCGTGACAGTCACTCATTTAGGTCTTTAGTCACGCACTCCCGCCACACATCGTATTTCTCACGCTGAAAAAAAACTCTAGGCTATTTAATGGCTATGGCTTGGCTATTTAATGTGTCGCAGCGCGCAAACATGACCTGGCCGCGCTGCCCTCACCATGGAGGAATCAAGCACGTCTCCCCGAATCCCCTGGGGTTCTGCCGTGAGGTGCCACTTATCAGCCAATCAAAAGAAAAAATGGCCTACACAATAGCCAATCCGAAAAATACATCTTTTGTATCTGGGTAAGATTTAATCCAGCAACCAATTAAAATAAAGCATTCTAGAATTGCGCGCGATTGATTTTCCGGAGCTCCAAGCATCAGTCTTCTACAAAGAGTACCGGTAAGTCGTCTCCTGTTTTAATGTTACAACACATTTACAATGGTTTGACACAAGCAATGACAACTTGACTGCAGTTAGAGAATATTTCCCAGATGATTAGCATCAGTTTTTAATGAGTGTTTGTAGCCAACACAGCCTGCCTTTATACTATAGCTTTGACTCCGAACTTCGTTAATAGGCTATAATAAATTCGAGTAGGCCTATTAAAAATATATATAGCCTATAATTCGAACGAATATTAGGCAGCCCTTAATATTCAATGATGTTATGGGCATTATTTTTGGTAAATGTGTTTGCTTGAACATTCTATTCAGATTCCGAGGTTTCTTCACGCCTGGTGAAGTTGTGAATCGCGAGCTCATTAGGCATACTAGCATGTTATAAATATCCTGGCCATGGATGCATTAATCATTGCATCTGTCTTTCAAAGATGTCAGGTAAAAAACAAATAAGCATCCTGTCCTTCGCCCAAAGAGGAAAGCCCACTAAAAAGGCCAGATTAGGCCCAGAGAAGGTTGTAAACACATTAGAGGAGGAGATGGTGGAAGAGGAAGAGACAGTACAGGTTGAAGAGGAAGAGACAGTACAGGTGGAGGAGGAAGAGACAGTGCAGGTGGAGGAGGAGGAGACGGTGGAAGAGATGGTGGAAGAAACACTGGAGGAGATGGCTAGAACAAAAGAGAGAAAAGTCCCAGGAGCAGCCCTACAAGACCTCTTTTAATAGTGAATGGACCTCTAAATGGCCATTTATTACTGTAGGAAACACCAGCTCATATTACTGGTGCTCTATCTGCCGCCAAGAGACCTCGTGTGCCCATCCAGGTGTGCGGGATGTGACAAGGCACATAGGCAGTAAGGGGCATCAGCCCAAACAGCAGGCACTGAAGTCAACCAGCACAATTAATACATCCAATTCTATGACTATGGCATATATAATGGGAACCAACACCAAAAATGATAAGAGTCCAAAAAAGCAACAAACACCTACAATAAACATAATTCTCTTTCTCTCTCTCTCTCTCCCAAATTGAATACATACTTTGTAATTGGTTGAATTGTCAGTGCCAGGTGTCAAATCTTTTCTGCAAGTCTGAGCAATTATTAACAACAAAACACTAAAAATAATATGGGGGGGGGGGCTGGTCTGTGGGCATACGGCAGGGGCGGAATGGGGGTGGGCCGGGGGCGTGGTCAGGGGGGGGATATGTCACTCTTGCCTGTCTTCAAAACTTAAGAGCCCTGATGAAGAGACCACATCTGGTGTATCAATACATGTTGTAGCCACAAGGTGGCACAGGAGGATTTGCTTTTGTATGAATCTCTAACAGAGGAGAAACTACAGGGTCAATGCTGATGGTCAACTGTGTCTTTTGAAGGCCTCCTCTCATTATGACGCATACATTGATGGGCTTCATGGAACTGATGGATCACGGGATTGTGTCTTGGGAGAACCTGTCCTTAGTCTTCATAAAGAAGGTGGGAAGCCATTATAAATCACGAGGCGTTCAGCACTTCACTTCTCCTATTCTCTCTTTGGGGGCTTCTCTGCCATACCTTGTCACCCCTGGTTGAATACCCTGTGTTCCACTTTGTGTTTCCCTGTTCAGATCGCCAGCTTTGTGAACGCTAAGGCCATGGACGCCTCCATCCAGCAGGTGGCGCTAGCCATGCTGGAGAGCATGGTCCAGAGCAGCAGCAGCCTCTTCCGCCATGTCATGCAGGAGGTCACACTGGAGAGGCTCATCTCACACCTGCAGGTGTAAGCAGGAAAAGCCTCCATACTCAAGATGCTTCTCTAGATGTTTTACCACTCTCTCAAACACACACACGCATACTCTCTTTCCCTCTCCTGCTCTCTCTCTCTCTCTCTCTCTCTCTTGACCTGCTCTCAGGATAAACCAGCAAATACAGACAAAAGCCATGGCCCTGTTGATGGCATTGCTACAGACAGCTGGGGACGAAGACAGACAGGTCAGTTCACTTTCCAATGTTAAAAGTGCATTCCCAAACTGTAGACCTGTTTGACCCTGTTTGACCTATGTCCTCTACTCTGATTTCAGGAGCTGTTTGATTTCCTTTCAAAGAAAAACCTTCGGCAATACATTTACAAGGTAAAAAGTAAATTTGTGCATTAAAAAGTCAACATTTGAAACCTTTAATTCATCTTAAACTTCTGGATTTATTCAGCTTACACTTCTGGATTCAGAAGACTTCAAAGAAGGTTTTTGAACCTGGGCCCCATTTCTAGATCTTTTTGGGTCCTAAATTTGACTAGGGACACTTCGGTGCAGTTGAGTTAGAACGCTAAAACTGCAAAACGGATATACAATGGAATCCTACATCTGTGTCAAGCATCTGTGTCATAGTAAAGCGCTTGTTTTGGCCACTCTCAGGCTCATGAAAGTTATTATATGGGTCTGACAACACGGAAAGGATCCCTACAGAGGTACACCTGCATCTGTTTATCTCAAGAACTCTAAAGAAACTGTCTCTAGTTCTGGTCTCTGGTGTGGCACCTCATTCAGTGCCTGGAGTCAATTATTGCAGTGGGGGGCTGTTTTCTAACGTTTACAAAAGGAGAGGTAATCGACTACAGACACTGAATGGTGTCCTTAAGTGTCTGTAGTAAAATGTTGGACCCAAAAGAATCTAAAAAAAAAAATAGGGCCCAGTTTCAAAAATCCCAAAGTTTTTATTTAAGAGGTGTAACCTTTTTAGTGTTGCACTGTCCCAGTTGGATATCATCCAATGAACACTTGGCCTGGGAAGCAGGCTTTATAACATCTGCAGCTGTTCGAATCATATAGCATTTCTTTTAAGGCGTCAGGGAGTGAGGTTTGCACTCCACATGTCTATAAGCCTGGTCACGCCATCTTTTATAATCTTATTAAGAGATGTGATTGCCTCAACTCCTAAGCAGACTCTTCACTGAAATGTTGAAATGCTCTTATGGTGATCTGCTTTGCTGGCCTTGTGTTTCTGTTTCCAGGACATCATACACAGCTCGAGTACTGTGGGGGATGAGATGGCCCACTACCTGTACGTGCTGCAGTCCCTCTCCCTCAACCAGCTGGAGCCGCGCATGAGAACACCTCTTGATTCCTACAGTCAGGTGGGCCCAGCCTGCCCGCTCAAGAAACACACTCACTTACACTCACTGTGATCACCCGTGTGTCACTCTCACCCAACTCAGATAATCCCTGTTATAGTTCTCACCCTGTGATCTCCCGTGTGTCACTCTTACCCAAACCATCACTGTTCTACTGTAAGAGTCTCACAGCTGTGTCACTAATCACCAGGCCATCTCTGACTACCTCGGGTCCCCACAGTGTCCAACCAGTTTCCCCACGTCCTGCCTGGCTGTGTCATGAGCCAGAGACAGCTGTGTGACTGACCTCAGGGGTGCTGTGTGTGTGTGTGTGTGTGTGTGTGTGTGTGTGTGTGTGTGTGTGTGTGTGTGTGTGTGTGTGTGTGTGTGTGTGTGTGTGTGTGTGTGTGCTCCTGCAGGATCAGAGGGAGACGCTGCACGGGCTGAGACAGGCTGCGTTTGAGACGGAGAGCGAGAGCAGCTTGAGTCACGAGCGCCGGCGCTCCCTCTGTGCAAAGGAGTTCAAAAAGCTGGGCTTTTCTGTGAGCATAGACCTTATCTCATTCCGATTTCTTGCTGTTTTTAATCACTAAAATGTCAGTCATAAGACTTGAGACGTATGAGTTTCAAACTCTGATGTCCATTGATAAAATATCCACACACACATTTGAATATGGAGTTTGTGAAGGCACATTCACATTTTCTCCAAGAGTCTAAGAATTTGTATTTCTCTGCCAGACCAACAGCAACCCTGGGCAGGACCTGAACCGCACGCCTCCAGGTCTTCTGGCTTTGGACACCATGGCCTACTTCTCCTCCCGCTATCCTGATGCTTTCAGCAGGGTAAGCACATCACTTGTTTGTCAGAGATGTTTTTTTGAGAGTGTTGCAAGACTTCCATGAATCATTGTATAGTATTCAGAGGCATGCTACGTCATGGAAGAACCTACAGTTGCAATAGACAATGAGATGATGTACCACTGTGTGAAAAGGGCTACATGGCTCTTCGAAGAGGTAGAAGTATTTTTAATGCGTAACTAGGTTTTCAGGTAAGGTGCGTAACTAAGTTCTCCTCTCTGTGCCACTTCCTTGACATTGTTTCTCTGCCTCTCGTTCCCTCAATCAGTTTGTTCTGGAGAACAGCAGTCGGGAGGACAAACATGAGTGTCCATTTGCCCGCAGCAGCATTCAGCTCACACTTACCCTCTGTGAAATATTACGCATAGGAGAACCACGTGAGTAGAACTCTCTCTCTCTGTGTGTGTGTGTGTGTGTGTGTGTGTGTGTGTGTGTGTGTGTGTGTGTGTGTGTGTGTGTGTGTGTGTGTGTGTGTGTGTGTGTGTGTGTGTGATTTGAATAGGCACGAGTGGAGCGTGTAGTTGTGTGTGGTAGTGATTTTGTGACCCTTGTGAAATGTGATCTTCATCCTCCTCTCCCTCTCCGGCAGCCTCAGAGACGGGCTCGCACTACCACCCCATCTTCTTCTCCCAGGACCGGCTGCTGGACGAGCTCTTCTGCATCTGTATCCAGCTGCTCAACAAGACCTGGAAAGAGATGAGGGCCACCCAGGAGGACTTTGATAAGGTGGCCTACACTGCCTTGCTTTGCCTTCTTTAAGTCTGACGCTCCTCGCTCATTCGTCAGAGGGGTAACATGCTATTACGCCCGTGCCACTCATGTATGCCCAAAAATATGAATTCCTTGATATTCAATAAGTTGGGTTTGTGAGTATACACATGGGTCATATCAAAATCGTGTCCCTTAGTGTCTTTTTTTTTTTTTTTCCCCTCACCTTCTGAGCAGAACAGGTCTTTTGTGTCGTTGTTGATCCATTTAAGACTGATATTCCTATACCACATATATAGAGTTCGCTATTCTGGCTGTTCATTTTTGAGCTCAACAGCCAATCATATTTTATACACAGGAAAAGATATAAAATGATCTGCTATTGGTCGGAGACTTCCCACAGCGATCAAACATCTCTCTATTACATGCAGGTACTCCTACCCAACAACCTAGCCTAGTATTATAACAACAGGATGCGCTACAATCATCATATGATACTTAATAACAACAACTACAACAGAGATGCCTTTGTGAGCATTTCACTGGGGTGGTCAAGTGGGCACAAGCCCACAGGGACAAACCCGGGTTAGGGTAAAGTTTGGGGGTGGGAAAGCCTCCCGGGATTACGAACCCAGATTAGGGTAAGGGAATGAAATATGATACGAACGTTAGTCACCTTAGGCACCCAAACATCTCACAACAACAGACTTCTTCGTGTAGTACAGGTTCATTCCCATGACTCCAAGCAGTCTCTGAGTGCCACAGCTAGAATCACTGGTTCGCTTTTTCAACATCCTCAGGAAACTCCTTTAAAGAAAAACATCAGGATTTTTCAATTTGGGCCTATTTTTACTACAGACAATAACGATCTCAATCAGTCCAGCAACCGCAAAACGGCTGTACGATGGAACCCTATGGGGCAATCATGCACGTCAAAGTCTGCCAGGCTCATAAATGTTATTATAAGGGTCTGACAGCATGGAAAGGTTCCCTACAGTGATACACCTGCGTCTGTGAAAATGACTGTTTGTTTCTATCTCTCTCCTCTTCTGGTCTTTGATGTAGTAGCACCCCATTCAGGCCCTGGAGTTGATTGGCCTGCCGTGTGGAGCTGGAGTGCGTACTCAAAGCAGAGCACCTCCTTTCGATAATTGACTACAGGCACTGAATGGGATGCCAAGTCATAGAGAATTAATTGAATGCAGTTAGCATCCATAGTCCACAATTCTCTCCATCTGATCTTCCTCTTGTCAACAGAATGCCAGTTCATCCATTGCCGTTGCTTTGCCTGAGAAGCTGCTGCTGCTTGTGTAGTTTCCTCTTGTTCCTTGCAAACAAAGCTGGCTGCCTCCTCCCCGGCAATGTAGCCTTACCCCATGCTTTCCTACCAAACTCAGCCCTTCTACTCTGTATCTCACCAATGATCTCCCTATGCTGTAATCCACCTTGTGCATGTTGGACTGCTTCTCGTCCTTGCTGCCTGAATTTGGTACCAAATCTAACTGTGTTCCAAACATCCAGAAATTCCTGGGATTCCTGGGATTCCTACTTTCTGCTCAGAACAATCTATCAAGCTATTTGCCTTCAGAGGAGACCAACCTCCTTGCTTCCACACTAAAGAAGGTCTTACCTTCCACTTTTTGGGGGTGTCTATATTTAAAGAGTAATCCTGTAACGAAAACTAAGCTGGCAAAATGTAACCTGGTTACTGGGAGTAGTACCAATTTTTCAGTTCAGTTTTCAGATCTTGCTCTATAAAATGGATCCAGATACGGCATCTCCCCTGACCTCCTTGACCACAGCAGTAGCAGTGATGGAGTGTTGTCGTGATGGATGAGTGCACATGGAAACAATGAATTAGGAGAGACAATAGGATATAGATTAGTTTGAAAAGAGTGTAGCTACATGTAGAGAAGGATTAGACTCACATTTTAGCCATTTTAGTAACAGCATGTGTAGTGTTTCTAGTTTTAAAAATGCCAACACATCCAAATGGCACAATACAGTAAGTACAGTTTTAGCACAATACCGGTTTCATAACTTATGCTAATAACGGTTTTAAAAAGTGCATGTAGGTCAGAAATCCTGACCTTTTGACCTTTTGGCAGTGGCAGATGTCTGGCCAGCAGACCTCCATTGTTCAGGGTCACAGATACACTCCCACAATCCTCCTGGGCAGTAGCATCAGGTTTTTACGAGGGTATTAGAGCCACAAAAAGAAAGCCAGGCCATAGCAAAAATGCAGTGGGAGGAAAACAAGCGCTCCAAACAATCAGTTAGTTACATCAGCATTTAAATCCACAAGAGAGACCTGAACATGGACCACACAGCACAGCAGACTTTCAACTGCATATTCAACAGAGCCGTGTTTTCTGATGATTAAAAACACACACTGTACAACCAGCGTATATTAAAATCGATGTATGATTGCTCTGTTTTTTAACCATTCTGGATATTTGTACTGATTTCTCCAGTGCTTTTCATTTGGTTTACTTTGCCAAACGTCAGTTTAGGACTGGAAAGAAAAAGGAACTGGGGAATTGTAGACAGAAAAGAAAATTGTTATGGGTCTGCATAAAGACTGAGTAGAGAACTGAATAGTGGCTGTATGAAAGTCTGTTTGAGATGTTGACCTGATTTGAATGTGATTGTCTATAGACTGGCACTGTATGTTCCCCTCACAGCTGTCTGCTGCTCTGTCAGTTCCCATCAGTCTTTCTCTCGATTTGTAAAACGAGTCCCAGGTCATACTCTCAGTTGTTAATCGACCCTGGAAATATGCTTCTGGAAGCTAGTTGCCTGAGGCCAGACTAGTGTTGTGTGTGTGTGTGTGTGTGTGTGTGTGTGTGTGTGTGTGTGTGTGTGTGTGTGTGTGTGTGTGTGTGTGTGTGTGTGTGTGTGTGTGTGTGCGTGCTGTCACTGCCACACATAGGCTCTTCACTCAGCATGGTTATGATGGAGTTGGGGCTGCTGCTGTTGTTCGTGGCTGAGGTGAAGCGGGGGCTACTCTCCTGTCCACCCATCTGCTGTGGAGGGATAGAAGTACTGAGGGAGAGGGAGAGGAAGGGAAAAGCGCCAAGGGGAAGAAGGTCGAGTGGATACCCAAGTGTCTATTTACAAAACACTTTCAGCTGGGGACGACTCATGCCGTGACAGTGCGATTCTGTTCTGAAGTGTCCAGTTTCTGTTTCATCTTACGCAGACAGAGATTTCATGAAAAACAAACATATGGAGGTCAGTTTGCCTTTTGTTGTCTTTTGGTGTATTTTCTTATATACGGTATATTACCTCTTTAGTGCTTTCTTTAAACACTGGACATTTTCAGAGGTCATTGACCATAGTTTGAGAGACATAAAGATGATTATGGGTTGTTTAAGAGAAGCACTTATGCTACATAAAATGATTTTGTACATAGGACTATGTAATTCACATGTAAACAATTGGATTATTTACAATAGTGTACATACATACAAGGTTGCATGGTAATAATGTATTGGAATGTTGAAAATACCAGTTGTATTTGTAGTGGAGGTATTGTAAAAGTTCTAGTTGTATTGTATTGTTCTAGGACTGATTGCCATGCCAGGACGGTTCTGGTGTGTCTCTGAGAACAGATACTGTAGTTGTAGGTTCAGACATGAGAGACGGGGGAGGATTTGTTGGAATCCCGCAGACTTTGCATCAAACATGATTTATAAGCACAATATGATAATGACAGTCATTGTGATTCCTGTCTCGGAAGGTTTATTGTTTTAAAGCACTTTGGTCACAGCGGGGGGGGGTCTACATGTTCAGGGTCCTTGCCCCAAGGGCAGGAGTGTGGGGGTCACCCTGAGTCAAACTACATCAGTGTCGGATGGCTAATCTATTGTACTTCTGAGATGAATTGCTCCAGACACTTTTCACTAAGGAGTTGACAGCCCTCCAACAGCGAGAGGTTTTTTGCTGGATTATGCATTTATTATTCACAGAACATGGTATTGTACTTGTCTTAACCAAAGTGTTTAAAAACCGTGTAATATGTGATGCTTGTACTTGTGATATCTTAGGTGAGGTGATAAGGACCTTTTCAATTTAAATAACATCCAAACCTGCTTCTCTGTCCAGGTAATGCAAGTTGTACGGGAGCAGATCACAAGGACTCTGTCCAGTAAGCCGACCTCTCTGGAGCTGTTTAAGAACAAAGTCAACGCGCTGAACTACAGTGAGATCCTCAAGCTGCGTCAGACCGAGCGACTGCACCAGGAGGAGACTCTTGCCCCTCCGGTCCTGTGAGTACAACATCTCTTGTTTTTTCACAAGACAGGGAACCTCTGGTATTTTTTAACCTGGGCCCTATTTTCCCATCTTTTACTGGGGACAAAAACAAAGAAAATCGAAATCAGTCCAATTTTGAGTAAGGACACTGTAGCCGGCAAACACAAAACAGCTATACAATGTAATCCTATTGGGCTAAGTGTCTAGCAACAAGGAAAGGATCCTTACAATCCCCACAACACTGTGTCACTGCCATTAGCATTCCTCATGTTTATGTGTACTCATGTGGTTTTGGCTCCTGGCCCTGTGGAGATCTGTTTTTCCACCCCTGTATGTTCTGCTGCCCTGCTCAGCCAGTATTTGTCACTAAACAACACACATGTTGGCTCCCACTTGCTCTATCGATATGCCAAAGTAAAGTCACTTTCACTTTGAAATTTGGATCAGTCACTGTAGGCATTGTATCCTCACCATGAAGGGCTGCTAATAAATCTGACAGAATTCTTGTGAGGGCTTTTGGGAGCTCAGAAAAAAGATGGTAGGTAAACTAACAGGTTGTGTATCCTTGATGACTGAATGTGTGTTGTGTTGTGTTGTCTTGTCTTGTCTGTCAGTGAACTGAAGGAGCGTTTGAAGCCAGAGCTCTTGGAGCTGATTCGCCAGCAGAGACTCAATCGCCTGTGCCATGGCACACTGTTCCGTAAGATCAGCAGCCGCCGGAGACAGGGTGAGTCCCATACCAGCGGCTAGACACCCATCAGCTACGCCACACATCATGCCAGGGGCTAGTGCCCTCAATTCTGTATCTGGTCACAGAGCTGCTCTGATCCCAGTTCTGGGATGGTTCTCTCCAAAACATGCCCCTTTTTCGCCCAGGATTAAGTGGATTTTATGGGTTGCCAAAAGCTTATGTCTATGTTTTAATGCCACTTTAAATGGTTGAGGGTAGGGCAATAAAAGAAAACAAGGAAGAACAGTAAACATCCCTTGTCTTTTCAGACAAACTGTGGTACTGCCGCCTCTCACCCAACCACAAGATGCTTCACTATGGGGACGTGGACGAAGAAGCAGAGATGCCTTCGATTGAAGCCCTTCAAGAGAAGAGTGAGTGGGATGTGTTTGCCATGCTGTCTGTAGCTGGAAGATCATCTTCTGATATTCTGTCTTGTGTAAATGCATCAAAAGTACTGAATATGGTCACCAATCCCTCTCTCAGTTCCTGTGGCTGACATCAAGTCTTTGCTGACTGGGAAGGACTGTCCACACATGAAGGAGAACAAGGGCAAACAGACAAAGGTACCGCTCTGCAAAGATGGATGTAGTCTATACTTGATGGGAGATTCCCTGAATATCCTAGATGCAGTTGCTTTCAAACTCTCTAACCGATATTCAATCCATATTTCTGACTGTTTATTAGAGAGTTCACCAGTACGACCGGGAAACTGTTTTGTCAACTGTATCAGTGCTATTCTTTATAATAACGTCTAATCCGGCTGTGCTCCATCTCTTGGTAGGAAGTGCTGGACCTTGCATTCACCATAACATACGACGTAGAGGAGTATAGCCTGAATTTCATCGCCTCGTCCAGGACAGATGTAAGCTGGCTTTCATTTCACTGTGTGTAGCACTTTATTTCCCCAAGTAAGTATGATGTCCCTGTGCTTGAGCTAATGTTCTGGGTGTCCCTCAGTTCTGCCTGTGGACGGACGGGCTGAGCGTGCTGCTGGGCCGGGACATGAGCAGTGAGTGCATGCGCAGTGAGCTGGAGATCCTCCTCTCCATGGAGATCAAGCTGCGCCTCCTGGACCTGGAGAACGTGCCGATCCCAGACCGAGCCCCGGCCGTGCCCAACCCCCCGAGCAACTTTAACTTCTGTTACGACTTCAGCCAGGCTGAGCAGTAGCGTCACGCAGGGGGTCTGGTGAGCGGGAGTCAGTCAGAGGAGGCGCAGCTCCGGTCTCCTCAGAGGCAGCCTCCTCAGCGCAGGAGAAGGAGAAGGAGAAGGAGAAGGAGAAGGATTACAGGTGGCTTGGTATGAGTGTGTGGAAGGATGGAGACTGAAGATGCTGCTTGTGTTGCTCTTAAAGATGTTCATGTTAACATGCTAAACTGGATGACACTTTGCGTAGCCATGGTAACTGAAAAAGAGGCATTCATTTTAAAACGGTTGAGAGCTTGTAATAATTGTTTTCATTTTCTGTTTTTCTTCATGAGTCCAAGTCATTTCTTCATTTTTCTTTCACATTCATGTGGTTGTCACTCCTCCTTGTTGAGCACTGTGTCAGACCTTCATTTCTGCTTTCTGTCGTACTCTTCTGTTCCTTCACGGCATTCAAGTGACTTTATCAGCGTAGCAGCTGGAAGCAGACAGCTTTTTAAAGGGGTGGATAGGAGAACATTTGGTACTTGCCTTTGGTGTATTCATCAGTAAAAAATAAATAATTCAAACTGGTACTTGAGTAGCAGTGGTCGTAGTAAGACCTGAAACAGTACTTAACAGCACCACTGTAATTACTTATGGCGATTAGCTGAAATGGTGATCTTTGGTACTGAATTTTCTGGGGATTAGCCTAAGTTGCGGCTGCTTGGCGGCTGCCCCCACTCCCCGTACCAGACCGGGTTGGGTTCATTTGACAGCTTGTTTGCCTTGCTATGCTGAGTTTTGGCCAGCAAGCATGATGATTTGAGGAAATGATTTCACTTTATTCCTCTATAGTCTCTAATGCTTGTATCTATTTGGAATAAAAATAACAGCCAGATATTAGGCTAATGCTACAAAATAGGATGCTGTGTTCTGTTGCTTAACTGTATAACTTACAGAAACTGCTAGGGGGCCAAAAACAACTCAACTTATACTAAACATAAGTTGGAAAAAAAATTATTTCTTCAGTGTTGAATTTTAAATAGTTTTGTCATCCTCACTTAGGATATCAAAGATTGTTAATATGTAAAGAAAATAGGTACAGAATGTATGATACTTTTATGTTACTATGAAAAACTAACAAGATATTGTATAATATATGCAAAGATGTGTTCCAGTCCCTACATCTCAGAACTCAGAGTTTGAGGCCGACAGGACTCCCACATCTGGGAGCAACTCATACTCTGGTACTGAAATACACTGATGTCCCACAGCTGAGAGGGGTGGCTTACCTTCTAAAACTTGATAAATGCACATCCATCATTGTTTTATGTTGTGTTCTGTTGTGAATGAGGGCCAGTACTTTCAGCTGAACCCTTTTGAGGTATTCATTTGGTTAAAACATTAACCTAAACCTGCTCTTTCGCTTCCATCTTCATTTAAGCCAGTTTCTCCATGGTTGTTTGCGTATGTTTAATGTTATACATGTCTGGGTCTTTTGGCTGTTGCCACAAGGTATTTCATTTGTGATGCATTGATTGAAAAAAATCTAATTAAATTCACTATAAACACATTGCATCCTGGTCTACAGAGTGAGGAAAATCATCTTTTTGTTATTTTTAATTTTGTTTCCGAAAATAGACATATTAAAATCAAAAGCACCTGCCATTGACCTTTTATATTTGATTCCAAAGTAACACCCAATCAATTCAGCATGTTTCACATGACCGCTACATATGATTTATTGTTTTTGGAGCTTCCTCTAAATGATTTGTAGTGAGGTACTACATATATATTTATTAATGTTTATATTGATGATGTGCACAGACTTCTAATGCCATTCACCATGACAGAAAGACAACAGATCATTCTTAAGTTAAACATCTTTGCAACATGATGTGTCATTGTTTCAGTGGTGGTCCTTTGTACTGTAATTGTTAGGCTTGGAAAAAATATATTGTTTTGGAATTTGTGTCATTGTAAATTTTTAAGCTGAAATTTTCATATTTACAGCAAATTAATATTGGTACCAAACATTGGTCATTTATATCAGTATAAATCCAGGGAAAATAATATGAATAATCTCATGATCTTGTTAAAACTTTCTACCTACTTTAACCTTTTGTGAATAGACATAGACATTATTAACCTTTTATACTAATTTCCCCTGGAACCATAAACCAAAGGGCAAACCACAAGGAATGCGAGAAGTGTCCAGCTGTAATTATTTCTCTTTACACTACACTAATACTAACCTGTTCTTTCTCATTGTTTAATGTAGAAATGAACCTGTGCCATTGTGTTGCCATGGTGTTGCCATGCTAATTACTATAACATCTAATGCTAGACCGTCTTTAAATCTACAGTGACGTGTATTTTTTCTTTACATATGTTTCTACATTGATTTAATTTCTGTTCAAATTGTACCTTTTTTATTAGCATCATTTGCAGAGGAAGGATTGTTTAGTAATGATGTAATTGTCAGATGTTGTCGGAAATGTCAAGAACTCCATATACCTCCACTGATTGTCTGAGTCTGTTTTACTTAGAGCTTGGGTTTTTTTTTAATTCACATTTTCACATGTTTTTCTGAATTCAGTTCAGTGACTTTTAAACTGTGATCTGTAAACTGATTTCACCCCCAATCCTATGAAACTAGGATACAGAAATGCATAGTCTAAGTGTAATCATCTACTTAATGTTTGGTTTGCAAAATCCAGGCCTTGGTTTTGCCGTGTGAATTTTCATGCTCTCTGCTCTGTATACAAATGAGGAGTGGAATGGCTCCCAAAAATCACTTTGGAAAAGATCAGTTCAGTTCAGTTCAGCTTGGCTTGGTATGGTACTATTCTGTAAAGGTATGGTACTATTCTGTAAAGGTATGGTACTATTCTGTAAAGGTATGGTACTATTCTGTAAAGGTATGGTACTATTCTGTAACGGTATGGAACTATTCTGTAAAGGTATGGTACTATTCTGTAAAGGTATGGTACTATTCTGTAAAGGTATGGTACTATTCTGTAAAGGTATGGAACTATTCTGTAAAGGTATGGTACTATTCTGTAAAGGTATGGAACTATTCTGTAAAGGTATGGTACTATTCTGTAAAGGTATGGTACTATTCTGTAAATTTGACTAGGCATGAAGGGGAGGCAACACACATTGCTGGTTTTAGTATTCTTCTCATTCTTATTTATTTTGTAACTCTCTTAAATAAAATCAACTCTTACATTAAAGAAAACAGCAGTTTAACTTCATTAAAGTGCAAATTCAGATGAAATATTTGAGTCCTGGCTTGTATTTTAATACAAGTGATTGTGCCATTGGAATATTTCATATTTTATATCTTTTGATATCATTCACCACAGTTTACTTCTGAAGTGTATAACAACATTAGAGGCTAGAATCATCAGTAATTAAATACAGCACAATGTACACACCTGCCCAAAACCTGAACAAGATATCTGCACTCCATTTAACAGAACAGTTTGCATTTGTGAAGGGAACAGTGTATTACAATTAAATTGCCATCTAAATGCAATGTTGTAAAACATTTTTATAAATTGCCAGAAATCATAACATATTCCTCTTAGGATTGTACATAAGGACGGATACATTAGGACAGATAAATGATCATTGCCAAACTGAGCCTAATAGACAGGGAATAACAGATTACACCCCTTTAAGTGTTTCACTGGTACTCTAGAGCAGCATTTTTCAAGCCTAGTGCAAAAGACAAACCAATATATATTTATATAGGATATGACTACCTGGAATGTACAGACATATATTAAACAACCTCTGTTCCCTTTTAACATACTCTCCGCATCCTACATTAAATTCGTTTTTATTTATTTATTTGTTTGTTTATTTATTTACATTACAGAGTTATGGTCAAGTCTGCTCCACCCACAAAGCGACACTGGACATTCTCCAGATAGGGCAGCTGCGATTGAAGGAAGTCCACTTTTGTTATGGTGATGTCTTTACACATGGAGATGTCCAGCGTCTGAAGCCTCTTACAGTGCTTAGCCAAGATAGAGAGGGATCTGCAACACACACACACACAATACCAAATATCAACAACCTAGAAAAGAGTTTATACTGAAGGCCTGAGGAACAAAGTGGTCCATCTCAAAGTAAAAAAAATGATTAAAGTAAGAGAAAAGCCATGGACAGCCTGTGGGTGAGAAGTAGCAGATCAACTAAACATTGGGAATGCTGAGCTGAAACTATTTAGAGACATTGACATGGAACGGCTCTATGGTACATCTCACCGGTCTGTGACCGCATCACAGCAGGCCAGCTGCAGGTGCTGCAGCCTGTGGAGCAGTGGCGCAGCTCTGGCGATGCCCTGGTCACTGATCTGAGGACAGTGGTTGAGAGCCAGGCTGGTGAGGCTCCGGCAGTGAAATGCCAAAGACGCCAGACTGTCATCACTGATCTCGGGCATCATGGAGAGAGACAAGCGCTGCAGGTCTGGAAAACGCACCACCTGGACAGGAAAATGAAGGCAGTGTGGGAATTTAGTGCTGGACAGATTCTGCTCATCGACCCTCCTCATCACATCACATCACATCACATCACAATGCCTACCTGAGTGATGCTGCGGTCTGTGATTTTGGAACAGGCTGAGAGGTCAAGCTCCTGGAGCCCCCTGATGGCCAGCAGAGAGGCCCCCATCTGTTCACGAAAGGCCCCCAGGTCCTCATCGGTCACCAGCCGTGGTCTCTCCTGAAAGGGTAGACTGGGAGGCTGGAAGAAGCCCATGTTGCCAAATGTGCGAGTGAAACTTGGTCCTTTGTCCTCCTGGTGGGGGAAGGGGTTTAAAGAAAAAAAAAAAAAAAAAAGATTTATTTCCCTCATCCTCATCCTCCCCACCCGTCATTTGCATTGAATATATTTACACATAATTACACAATATGCTTGTTTTGCTTTTCAGATAGACATGTACCAGTGTCATGCAGTGAGAGCTCCTGTCTCACCTTCTCAGTGCTGGGTTCACACTCCTTAGTGGGCTCTACCATCCCCAGTAGCCCCCAGTCCGTGATCTCCTTGCACCAGCCGAGCCGCAACACCAGCAGTCCAGGCATGTATGTGGCAATGGAACGCACACTCAGATCAGTGAGGTACACACAGGAAGTCAGGTCAAGCACCCTCAAACTGAAGCCCAGTAGCTGACTCATCGAGAAGATGGCAATGTCCTGTAAAGGCACCAGAAGTCAGGAGTCAACGTTTTACCAGAGGAAGGCAGGGAAAATGTTAGTTTTCCAAAGGGAGAGAGAGAGACTATACAATCATCAAGCCCAGAGGGACACTGGAAGGACTGACCCTGATGTAGGTGCAGCTCCTGAGGCTGAGGGTCTCCAGCTTTGCCCTGGGCTGCGGGGAGGAGAGGCCCTTAATCATCTCCGCACCACTGACGTGCAAGCATTCTGAGAGGTCCAGCCTCCGCAGGCTTGGCAGTTTCACAAGCTCTGCTAGACCCTTATCAGTCACCCTCCAGTCCCGTGACAGAGAGAGAACCTGCAGCCCCTTCAGGCCTGCGGTCACGGCCTGCACAGACCTGCTGGTGAGTTCTGTGCAGGCGCTGAGGTCCAGGCTCCTGATGGTGGGCTGATGCTGGCACAGGACCTCCACTGCGGTGTCTGACAGCTCTTTACAGCCCCGCAGGCACAGCTCCTCCAGAGCCAGGCCGGGCACCTGGGCCACGGTGCGCAGCGACTCAGGAGTGATTGAGGTTCTGCTCAGGTCCAGGGCTCGTACCGTGCTGGCCTGTTCCTGAAGAAGTCGGCGAAGGTTTCGCAGGGAAAGCAGGGCAGAGCAATCAGGCCCCACAGGACATCCCCGGTATGGGTCAAATTCAAAGGCAATGTGGCAGCCAGAGAGAGCCAGCTTCTTCAGTCTTGGGGTGCAGCCTGTTAACCGATTGAAGGAAAGGTCTGACAGGTACCTCAGGTCCGACAAATTTAACTCCTCAAGACCCTCCAAGGCCTTTCGCACCTGAGAGATGATAAAATACTTATTTATAAAGTACTAAAATAACGTACTTCCAAGGAGTGTATGATGCCCAAATGACTTTCGGTTTTCAAAGCTAGCAGACCAAATGCAACTATGCTCTTTTCTCTCTCACAGATCCACTTTTTGCTTTGGTTCTTGCACACCTTATATCCCACAGGCACACCCAAATTAACATGTCTGGCTTTGCCACTGATGCTCAGTAAGTATTCTGAAAAAGCCTCACTAAAGAATACTTATAAAGTGATAAACTTATAAAGTGAACTTTATCCATTATCTGCAGCATAGTGTTATTTACTGGCCAAATTCAGTGTCACTCCATGTTTGGGGGGAAGCAACTCTGGGAACAATCTCTGGGATTTTAAGAAGGCATGATTCCTTACCCAGAGAGAAACAACAAACACTGTCAACTAAAATAGACACCTATTTGGGTGTATGAACTTGAGAGAATGTTTAGGCTTTAAACTACTCTACATCTATTGGCATCTATGTCTTTGCAGGGTACACAAGACACAACTGTCAATAGAAACGACTTACACTTAAAGCATTATGTAGGTGTTTGCCATTACTGTAAGGTATGTTTTTGTAAGTAGCTAGTCCTTCTAACATCCACAAATTGACTTTGGTCGGGTATGATAATGTGAAGGAGAGATGGACACACCTGTCATACCCACTGTCTGTTCTGTGCTCTGGGTTGGAAACCCCCTAAAACCCCATTACAGTACAACATCATTTAGCAAGCTGGCTTTTATCAATGCCTGTATTCAGTCACGTCTGCAGGCTGTTAGCTAGTTTGCTTGCTAGTTTTAAATAAAAACTCTAACGCCTCTTAACCATGCAGTGCTAGCTCTGCCATTACTGTAGAAATCACAGATTATTTTCTAAGTAGACAACAGGCTGCAGCTACAGCAACTAGAAACTTGCTGTACGTTTTCATGGTTGGAATTATCTTGAAACGCTATTTTAAAGGGCATATTGTCCAACGTCAATATCTTCAATTTAGGAGTTGGCTGCTACCTGGTGACGATGTTCTTCTCGAGACAGGAAAGCTCCTGACATGAAGAGGCTGTCCAGGCCTCGGAGGTCCAACTTGCGCAGGCCTGTAAGGTGGGGCAGGAGATCAAGAAGGGAGGACTCCGTAATGCTGCTCCCCGGTAAAGACAAAGTCACCAGACTGGGACCTAGGTGCATGCCAACCTCCATCAGGAGAGCTCTGGACAGACTCGATCCATCCAGATGGCTGATGATGAGGCCGCAGTGGGAGCGTCTACCAAGTCCCTGAATCACCTCCAGGGAGGAGGTGCTGGCTGGCAACCTAAAAGTGACATTCTTCTGCAAGGAAGCACATGACAAATGTAAGACAGATGTTATTTCTAGACGAAGCAAGCTAGTAGCCGTGGCTATTCTCCAAGCCATTCTTCATGATACCACAGTACTGATGCTATATGCAATCTTACAGAGTAAACAGGGTAAACCACAGCAGGCCTGGAACACAGACCAGGAACAATATGGCTCACAGAGCAGGGTCTCCAGTTTATATCAGTTCTCTTATATTATATATAAACATTACCAGACGTATGGACATCCTCTCAAATTACCTGAAACTGGTAGTCTTGGCTTGCTTCATACCAGCTTCTGCAAACCAACGAAGCGTCTTTTCTGTCAGACACATGAAGGAGGCTGAAGATGTAGGTGATTATCTGAGGAAAGAGAACAAACTCATGGCTAATGCTGAAAGGGTTTTGATCAGGGTGACAGCATCAGTGTTCAACAGTTTTACTTAATGTTAAAAAATACATGCACATTAACTAATGCAACCTTGCTTGACAGTAACTCTGGATTTTGGTTAAAAGTATAAGCACGTCGAACACTCCCAACCCGTTCTCCAAAATAACTGAGGTCCCTTTCAACTGTGGTACTTCCACTCGAAAAACAAAAATAAATGGTTTAAATTCATTAGACAATGTCAATGTTATCAAACACTTTGTTTTAAACCAACTTTAAACACGCTAGGTTTAAACTCAAGACCTAAATCAAAATCTGGGGTTAGATCAGCACACCAAACAGGCCAGGGGACAAAGATTAGCTGTCACTGGAGCCCCTGTCACTACGGTTTCTTAGATTTCTGGTAAAATGACATTGATAGAGACACTGTTATGATCTCCCAGTTCGAGAAAGCTGCACTACACACTACTATGAGAGTGAGTAGACTAGAGTGAACATCTGACCTACGAAATACGAAATTGTATTTGCTATACTCCTATTATTGAATATCTTAATCCAGATTCCCATATGTGGGCAAAGCTTTATTTCACTTAGCACAGACGTCTGTTCAATTCCCGAAAGTTCCAAAATACTTCAATCGTAAATGAACTATAATGTAGCAGTTGTGAGCATATATATATGTGTGAGTTGTGAGCATATATATGTCTATGGTTGTGAGTGCAACAGTGAGCAGCCATGCCATCCATCCATTACTGAGACTCTCCTCCTTGTCACAGTAGATGTACTGTCACAGCTAAAAGAAATACAAGAGCAGTATCGCCGAATTAACTAACTTTCGCTTTAACTGTAGCAGCAAGGATATGCTCGAGACTGTTTGTAGGTTGATTCGCTAAAGAATTAACGTTAGTTAACTGACTAGTAAGTGATAAAGTAGCCTAGCTACAGGGGCCTCACCTCAACAGGTAATTCTGGTGCGTCCATGATTCTTTGTATTTCTATGTAATATGCAGATATGGTTAAATGGTTGTGTTGGATAATTAGTGGATAGCGAAATGCCACACTCAGCAAAAGACAACGTTTGCCAGCTAACGTAGTCCCTCGGTACCTTAATGTTACCTAGCCACATCCAACCACACCGTGTCGTTTGTGCTCGAAACCCCTACCGTTACTTCATTTTACACCCGTCTCGAACATTTCAGACATGTTGGCAATAAAATAGCCATCATCGTGGGGACATCGGGTATTACTACCACGTTAGTTAGATTTAATAACATTGAGCCTGGCTGGCCAGCTAGCAGCTAACTCAGCTGTCGGATCCATGTAGGTATTAAAGATCCAGTATACGATAATTGGTATTTTTTGCTACTGAGCTCCCTCTAAAGTCGCGGAGTGTAGCTCACTTTGACACCACTGTCGTAAATACAAATGGCGGTAATTCCTTTTTTGCTGCGGTTGGGCAGCGCTGGGATAGCCAGTTCAGTTCAATGAAACTTTTTGCAACATTCTGAGGAGCCGTATAATAAAAGGTGAAAACAAATTTGGGTTGGACAAGTAAGAGGTGATATGACTTTCAGATATGATATTTGACTTGACATTCTGAAGTGTTTCCATTGGCCCAACGTATTTAACTTCTTGGACTCCATCCTGGAAGTTCACATGCAATGTCAACCAATGTGTACATGAGCAATGTTCTCTAGTTGGTTTAATAGTGAAAAAGAGATGTGCTAGCCTGATAACAAGATATCGTGTTCTGTCATACTGAAGTGACTTTTCAGTCGCGCACACTGTCTAAGCCCCTGGGCTCAATAAGTCATCACATAATGTCAACCAGTGTGTATAATGATTTAAAGGTTAAGAATACATTGGGCCACACAAGTTACAAGTGATATTACGTTTAAATGTCATATTCCTTTATAAGTTGGCTTTCAGTGACCCAAAGCCTTTAACCCCTTGGGCTCCAACATGGAAATTGTCATATAATGGCATCTCATTTGTACAATAGTGTGAACGTTATGTGTACATTAGTGTGTGAAAAATGTTGGGCAATTTACCGATACTACGTTCAGATGCCATGTTCTGTCATACTGAAGTGAATTTGCAGTGGCTAAGTCATTGTTTTCCTGCCTGGAATTCCTCACAATGTTGACCAATGAGTGTATAAGCAATGTTCCCAGGTTAGTTTGAAGGTGAAGAATACCTTTATCCAGACAAAAAGAAGTGATATGTCTTGTGATATGTCGGACAAAATCTTGTCATTTGTGATATGGTGGACATAATAATCTGTCATACTAAAATGCTTTTTTTTTGGCCCAAAGTGTTCATCCCCTTAAACCCCTGCCTAGAAATACTAACATAATGTCAACCAGTTTGTATATGAACAAAGTTCCCTGGTTAAATCTTATATCTCACCAAATTTAGAGAAAATTTCTTCAAAGTGAAAAAAAATAAAAAATCAACCTAAGGCTGCTAAAGGTGCTGTAAGCAATTCTAATCCAATACACTTACAATGTCAAATTCAGCAAATATCTCCTCACAGTCAGTTAGCAGGGCATTCTGCGTGCACGCTGAAAAAACATCTGGTGTATTACATACACAGCCGAATTACACAGCCAATCTATTCCAGCCAATCAACAACGGGGGGCTTTTGTGCTTGTGTGCACGGGACAGGGGGAAAGGTAGAGGGAAGAGAGACATGCTAAAGTGCTGAATGTGAACATAATCACACATCGGGTGATATATATATATATATATATATATATATAAAGTGAATACAATATATTGATGGCTATAGTAGCAGGGGGGTTATGAGTAGTGTTGTCTGAGCTGATACAAACCTACGGTCCTCTCTTCGGTCACTGTAGTTTTGTATAAATAAAAAAAAAGATCACGCTAGTTGTTACTCCATTGTGTTTTGGATGCTGGGTTTGTGTCCTTGGATGTCGTTTAATGACGTTTAATATAGTCATGTTTATTTGGCTTCTGTGACTATGAGAAAGAGACATCTTGGAATTGGATGGAATTCCAGTGTATGAGGCTGGAACGTTGGACCAGTTAGCCCCGTTGTTAGTGCCATTGCCTTGGCAGTGCATGTCCATGAATTTTGGATCTGCACCATTGCGATTAAATAAACGTTGCAATGGTCGAAGGGAAAGGTAGTTAGATTGTGATCATATCTAAACTGACACATTGAGCTCTCAGACATACAGATGACACTAGATGATTATAATTATAATCAGGGGTATTATCTGTCATAAATGTAATAAAAACTCACTGACACATTACTAAGTGATGACGTTTATTCAAGGTAATTCAGTGATTTAATGATTAACAATCTTCCAACCACTGCTCTATGTTCACTGCTTATTTAGGCCTACAGGGAGGCCTATGCCTAATGTGCAGCTGACGGAGGACATCCTTCACAGTCAACTGGAATACTCTCAGAAGTCCGCAAAGAACTTGTTTCACAGTCAACTGTAATACTCGCATAAGTCCACAAAGAACTTGTTTCACATAAGAAACTATTTGTGAAATAATTTTGCATGAGGTCTCAGGGGAAAAACATGGCTAGAAACTTAAAAAATAAAAGGGAGGACTCACAAAAAGATGTAATCTACTAAAAACAACAACAACAACAAAACACATTCAGTAGCCAACCATACAACAGACCTGGGCACATCTCCATGAAACCCATTGCTTATCTTAAAATAACATAATAATAATAATAATAATAATAATAATATAAAAGACAAATAAGTATAAATGTCTCATACATTTGTAAACCTGTAATGTAAAATATGTAATGTAAATTATGCATACCAATCACATTGCCTAATGTAAGAGAAAACAATGTTTCTGTATTGAAATCAGTTTGTAGGGAAAAATGGCAAATAAAATAACATTTGAAAAAAAGGCAATTGACTGAGGTATCATTCTTTTCTAACACTCCTCAGTGTTCATCATTTCTTACACAACCTTTCACCATCATCGTCTGATTGGGACATCTGTTGGATAAGCATACTGTGATTTATAGTGTTATTTCTTGCCTTTTTTTTTCTCTCTTTGTTCTAACCACCATATACTATGGATTAAAGTGTATCCAAGACAACATGTTAAGGAGTCCACTCAGTCTCAGCCATTCTCCTTAACAACTAACACACCAATACTATCTGCATCTAGAGATGTCTGCCTCTGTAAGACGGGGGAAAGGGAGGGGGAAATGACAGACAGTGAGGAGTGGAGAGCACAGTTGTTGTGTATTATGTTTTCAGTGTAGATTTATGGTTCAGGTTAAGGCATTTATTCAACAGCAACAGCAGCCAATAAGACATATGGAGATGGCAGTACTATGCTTACACCTCAAAAATCTCTTCTGCTTGAATAACATATATTCAATTCAATGTTTTCAACAAGGGATTGCACTACAAGTAATCGTCATCATCTGACAGTTGAGCCCCAAAGACATGAAGCAATGTCTCTATTGTATGAAGGATGCCATTACCCAGAAAAATTACATGACAGTTAAGTCCTCAGGAAATTGTATGTTGATCACCACTTTTTGGAGGAGAGAGGAGAAGAATGCGTATTTGGATCAAAGAAGGAATGATTTCCTGGTATGTCCAATCATTTCATCCTTTTTTCCTCCTTCACTTTATTCTCCTTTTCCTCTTCCAAACCTTCCTGCTCCTTGGAAGAGGTAGCATTATCCCTTTGACATGCCTTTGTTTTGCGAGTCACTGGAGAGCTCCCTGAGTTTTGAGACAGAAGATCGAGCTCTGGTTCCAGAGGCTGCCCTGAGGTGGGCGAAGGTGTCAGCAGAGTTGATGCCAGGGAGGGCTGTGAAACAGGAGGAAGACATGAGTGTGAGTGTATGAGCAACATTCTTGGGTAGATTGATTTATAGGAATGTATATCAATGCATTGGTTACCTGAAGTGAGACACTGGACTTGTTTTTCTCTTTCAGTTTGGAAAGGGCACCCTTGAGGCCTGACTTCCCTGTCATCTCAAGAGCAGCCTTAAAGAGTTTGGGTGTTTCAGCTCGAGGAGGGATGACCTGGGCTCTTTCTTTTTTTGCTTCCTTCTTGACCTCAGGCTTTTTGTCCTTTGCCAGCATCTTCCTGAGGTAATTGCACATAATCCAATTATGCTAACATGCCAGGATCTCAAACACACAATTATCGTGAGGTCCATCATCTTTGCAGTATTGTAGATATGTAAGGTCCATCATCTTTGCAGTATTGTAGATATGTAAGGTCCATCATCTTTGCAGTATTGTATATATGTGTGTATTTATGAATTTGTAACCCAGCACAGAACTGCTGTATCACTTACTTGGCTTTTCTCCGAAGCAGCTTCTGAGATTCCGGGTAATGCACTAGAATCTCATTCAGGTCCTTTTTGTCCAGAATGAAGAGGTTGGCAAAGCCATGGGCAATGACATTAGCTGTGCGCCGGTTCCCTCCACCTATGGCCAGTAAGCTTTATTCACAAACAAGGAAGTATGAATAAATAATATTACAACCAATACCCATCCTGTTTACAGTGAATCAGCTTTGACCACATTCTCTTACTCATGCTCACATTCACCTGATCTCCCCAAACACAGAGCCGGCTTTCAGAGTGACAAAGACTGTCTTCCCGTCTGGACCACCAACAACCTGCACCTCCCCAGCTTTGATGATGTACATCTCTCGACCCACTTCTCCCTACGGGACAAGAGGCACTTTTACACAGGGTCGGACAGGCACAGTATGACCCTTCTTATCACCTCTGAGCTCACCCAAACATTACATCTACGTTACACACACACACACACACACACACACACACACACACACACACACACACACACACACACACACACAGAGAGAGAAACACAGAAAAGCCATGTTCCTGCTTACATAAGCACATGATTCATACAAGGTAATTATTAATACATTCTTAAGTCATGAGCAGTGTTTCTAAATGAATTCTGTCAATGCAAGAACAGCTGATGGACAACTAACAGAGTTTCTGCATCTGACTTGAGATATCTACCTTTTTACAGACATAGTCCCCTGGCAGGTAGACAACAGATCTGAGGCTCTTCAGCATGTCAAAGATCATCTGGCGGTCACAACCCTGAGACCGAGAGAGAGAGGAATCAAACCCAATGAAAAGAAAACATTCAGAATCAAGGTAACATCATCAGTGGAAGGCATGAATTGAAAATAAAGTACATACAAAGGTAATTGTAATTAGTCTAACCTGGAAGAGTGCAACTTTACTGACAATGGAGTAGTTTACATCTACTGCAATATCCAGTCTCATCTTGTCAGGTAGCTGCACTAGTAGCTCTTGTTCATCTGAATGGAAGGAAGAAATGGAAGAAAATGTTAGAAGCTTTCAAATGATGCCCTCTGTGGTGGATTACTAAGAAGCTTTTAAAGGAGCAATATGTAGACCAGAAATCAAGCGTTTTGAAATCGGTACTGCATTCCAAAATCAGAATATTTGAGGGCGTTGTCTCCCCTCTCCCCCGAGACTCGAAGCTCAAACAGGTTGCCAGGCTGAGGACACTGAACTTACATGAACAAGCGCAAGACGAGCTCAACATTAAACTTTGACAATTGCAAGTGACGACGAGTCCTACCCTATAAGTAGATACGTTTGCAGTGTCCTGCACTATAAGTAGATACGAGACACTGAGATTCATTGTCAAGTATGAGACATGAGAAACATCATGGCAGAGGCGAAGATGTAGAAGTTGTCGGAGAAGCCAGTATTTCAGTTAAGCTTGTTTCCTTAATCACTGGTGACATATCATGGTCATTCTATGATATAGTACAGTAAATGTAATACAATACTGGTCCTTTAAGTAGACGTTCCTTACCGAGCATGCCTTGAGACTGCCAGGTGTACTCATACCAGGTCTTTACACGGTTCTGCACCTCTTTGGGTATCCGGTATGCAGCCATATATTTCACTGTGTTGTCCATGCAGGATCTGTAGTAGGTTTTTCCTGCTGTTGCTGCACCAACCACATCCCTCATCTAATGTAACAACATACAATGAAGTCATCGTCATGTACTGACTCCCTTAATAAATCTGACATGAAGTCATCGTCATGTACTGACTCCCTTAATATATCTGACATGAAGTCATCATCATGTACAACTCCCTTAATAAATCTGACATGAAGTCATCGTCATGTACTGACTCCCTTAATAAATCATATAAGGCATCACTAACTCCATGGCAATTGTTTCAAAGCGAGTCAGCAAACGAGTCAGTTAACTTTAATACAGTTGAAAAAAAGAGAAGACTAAATGTTTTCTAGTAATGGGGGTTTTCAGGACACTAATCTGCATTTAATGTGATCAAGCTATTAAATAATCATTTAAGTCATACATTTTCAAAATAAACTAAAAAATATAATACAGGACCCACCTGACCAATCATGATAGAGAACACAAAAACTCCAACGAAGTAGTTGATGAGCTGGAACACAATCTCAAACAGTGTGGTGGGGTCTGGAAGGCCTCCGATGGTGATCAGCGTCTTCACTGCAAAATAATAGCAGCGGATGTAGCTGAAACATACAAAGTATATAACAGCAAGGATCATATGTTAGCATAAGCATAGTAAGCATAGTTTCATCAAAATATCACATGTAATGGTATTGATTATAAAGGTTCACACCTGTTTCCCTTTCCATCGTACACCCACTGGGTAGAGCCCAGGCCCTGATAAGCAGAACCCCAGTAGAACAGGCAGGCATTACAGTGCAAGGAATAGAGCAAATATGTCGTAGTACGGATGACTCTAAAAAAATAAATAGTACAAAAGTCACATCCCTTACAAGGCCTTAACAACTGTAACCTTTACTTTTTCTCTAGTCAATCAATTTATTGTTATTGTCATTCAATACTTTATTTATTTTATGGTACAGTTATTTTGGTGGTCAGACAAAAAACAAGTGACTGGAAACATGTAAGAATACAAATGGTTTAAAAACAACAAAAGACCAATTACAATGATCAATGATCATATATGTACAATACAGTACCAACATATATTGGATGTATGTCAAGGCACCATCTATGAGGTGCAAGAATAGTGTCTTTTATGAATCAGTTTTATTGACAACACAACATGGCAGAATTACAAGAGTAATTCAACTCTTTGTTCACCTGTAAAAGTAAGGTTTGGTCAAGATAGCCTCTAGACGTTCATTGAACTCAAAGAAAGACATGACCTGGAAGGAAAAGATGGAGAAGTCACATACATTCTGGACTATATAAACAGGTGAATGTGGTTCTTTTCCTTTAAAGTTTGTTAATAAAACGAGTGACTTGCCTTCAGTAGTCGGGGGAAACGTAAGAGAGGATTGACACCGGTTCTAAAGTAGAATAACTCAAGGGGAACGAGACTAAAGACATCCATCTGTAATAAAGTATCAGTTAGTATCTATACAGAGTACTACTGATGATATTACATTTTATTAGTACAAGCTCTGATGTGATGTGTAAGATCAGTTTTCTCATGGAATTGTAGGAGGCAGAGGTAAAGATAGCACAGCATGGTGTAAGATCTTTACCTTGAACCGAAAGGTTTTCATGTACTTTTTCCGCATCTCTGTTTTATCACACTGCAGAGAAAAAGAGGAGACCAACCTTGTGTATCCATTGCTAATTGTGTACATATGCTGTGTTCATAATGTATATTATCAGCACACGTTCTTTATATGGTAGGACATATGCTTTGATTCGATATAACTAGTGTTCCCCAAAGTTTTCTCTTACCACAATGTCCCCGCCACGCACAAACTGTAGCCGGGGCTGAAAGACTAAGATGTCCAGGATGTAAATGGTGTCACACAGATAGTCTGTAAGCAGCCACAGGTAGAGGTTGCCTGGTGTCTGGTAGGGGAAAGCCCAACGCACCGGGATCAGCCACACATTCCAGTTCCACGCCAAGGTAACAAAGAGAAGCCACAGGACGTATACCAAATCTATGGAAAGAAAAGGAGTAAAACTGTTAGCCAGCTAACCGCCTAACTAGTAGTAACTGCTAACTTTGCCAAATCTTAAAATAAGGGACTGGAATGAAAGAACAATCTGTGTTCTTGTTCTCCTGCTAGTTGTATTAAACTAATGCAGGTTCAGCATGCATTCAAGTTTTAAAACAGTTTATTTGTACTAAAACACATTAACTAAGGTTACTGAGTGGAACCTTGATATAAACTATAATATCTTGTTTGGATAGTGAAGAAGGAAAATGACTAAGAGGAAGATTTATGCTAAAGGCTAAAAGGGTATTTTAGCACAAAAAAGTAAATATCGGAGGCTTTGAGCACGAAGGGTAGAGCAGAGAGACTGGCCAGCACTGGGGAAGGGCACACTCACTTGTGAAGGGGTCAATGCTGGCGGGGAAACGGTACTGCAGCATTCTTCTTAGGCAAGATCCCAGCCTGCCTTGGCAGCAGAGCGGAGTGGATTCCTGCTCCTCCCCCTGTGTTGGGGGCGGGGGTGGGGGGGCCTCGTCCACCTTCTGGTCTACAGGAGGCGCAGCAGCAGCTTTAGCAGGGCCTAAAGGAGACACACACACACACACACACACACACACACACAGCCCTGAGTATCACACTAAAAGCCATGATGGAGACTATTACAAATCTGCTTCGTGTTGGCAGAGATTGTGTGTGGATGATTTCAGTAGTTGAGGGTCCATATATCGCTTGTGAAAATGACTTGTAACACTTTATTATAAAACAATTTAATCCATGTTCAAAAGGATAGAAAAGAAAAGGACAGGTATTGCTTAGTGTTACCAAATCATACACGCTCATCATAGATTTAGTTGGCCACTTCTGGTCAAACTCACTAGCAGGAGGCGTATCTTCATCCGACTCATCTGGATCAATGAGCTTCTCCTTAGCACGTTCTGTTCTCTCTTTAAACAGCTTCACTAACTCCTGCAAGCGATCATTGACAATAGCGCTGGTCTGGCTAGCAGAGGAGGCTGGTCGTTCTTTTAACCTGAGGGGAAAAAGGTCATAGCCATTAGGTTATGGAGGCCTTTTACTTGAGTAGAACAATGGTGAGTTGCCATAGTAACACTCACTAACCCTTCATCCACACTGAGGAGGCTGCTCTGGCTGCTGTGACTGGGCCATGCACGGACTGCAGTCTCTCTCTCATCCTCATCTGCGTTGTCTTGAGAGTAGAGTTTTTTTCTTAATGAGAAAGAGAGCAGGGTATCACAGCACATCATCTTCCATTGAGTCAGGTTAGTGATGGTTCATTGCGAATTGATGAACAACAAACACACACAACCATTCATGCAGGACAACAGAAAGTCGACAGCTACAAAGGAACATTAACATCAAACTGCGGAAATTGGATTATGTTAGAAATATTACCCTATGAAGAAGTCATCCAGGGACCTTGCCAATAGTAACTGAAATCAGTAAACTACCTAAATGTGGCTGATTGTTGTAACATGATGACAGGATGAGGCAATCATCTGATCATCCCAAAGGTAACGTTACTTATGGTTAAGTTACATGCTAAAGCTATAGCACTTGCAGTTTGCATTCCCCCAAAACTATTTCAGAGTAAGCATACAGACTGTTTTCATACTTTACTTCAACTATTTAACTCTGAACAAGCTTTGTCCACAGGGTTGGTTTCAGTGGGCAAGTGTTATTTCAAAACGGTGATCTCCCACTCAGCAGGTTGGTCCCATATTATAAGCAGCCTTCAACCCACCCACCACCTTCCATAGTCTGTCCCTCCCACTGTCAGCTAGCTACTACATCCCAGGGGAACAGTATGAGCACACAACGAAACTTTCATGAAAGTTGAAATGAAGTTTCATGAAAATATATTTTGACATATGGTGGAGGATTCATGGACTGATGAATTTTGACCAACAGGAAAAGGTCTTACATTTTGTTCCAGATATTCTGCTGCTTCCTACAAAAGTAAAGTGTGGGTGCGTTTATGTGAATGGTAATATGGAAGGATGTCATGTGAGGTTTAGAGGAGGGAAAGAGAATAATCAGAAACTGAGAAAAATAACATTAATGTGAAGGAATAATACTAAAACATAAAACTAAATTGTTGTGCAGTAGTCAAAACAACAATTTAAAAAACCTAAACTGATCGAGTAAAGACAGACCCAAATAATCTTTCAGCACCACAAGCATAGGGCAATAGATTTTTGCAAGAACTTCTGTGATAAGGAAAGCAAATGATAAGCAGAACATGATTTCAGAAAAGACTTCAGTTGTAGTAAATGCATGACAGTTATGGATAGGCCTGGGCTCTGCAGTTTAATTTGAATGCTCATTCAATAATTCTGTTGAACATGGACATGCCCATACATTTACATTTAGTCATTTAGCAGACGCTTTTGTCCAAAGCGACGTACAAGGGAGAGAGGAAGCTTACCTTGAGCGGTTAGGTTTGGGGACTCCAGGCACTGTCAGAGTTTTCAGGTTTGGGCCCTGGTGATTGATAACTTGGGGTGTTTTGTGAGATTTCTTGCCTAGCTCTCCATCTGAATCTACATCTTCAACATTGACAGCGGGGTGCAAACTAAGCCTAGAGCTCCCTAGGGGGAACCAGAGGAACATTCTGTTACTTGGATACTGGCCTGAGATACCTACAAAACATTCTCAACCAAATGTAAATGACTCAACAGCTGTAGAAGACTGAATCCACCTGAGTGCCGTGCGGAGGGAAGGTCATCCTCAATATGGAAGCCAGGGTTGGAGAGTCCGGATAGCTGCCTGGGAAGGGCAATGGGGGGTAAGCGGTGGTAGGAAGGGATGTTGGGCAGCTCAAGGGCACTGGTGGGGGACGAAGGGGAGGGGGTGCGTGGCTGGAGGAGGGGTGACTGACGAACAAGGCTGTCCAACTCCATATCTCGAGTCTGCTGCTGTTGCTGTTGTTTAGGCATCCTACTGGGGCTTAAGGCTGTTGAGGCGGTTGGCCACGTTTGAGTAGTACTGCTGGGCACGTTGTGACATGGAAGAGGCCTGCTCCGGCAGGCTGGATAATTTCTGGGATATACTTGACAGCTGTGGCGGCGGAGTGGGGAACTGCTGTGATAAATGAGGTAACTGCTGAGGCAGGTTGGAGAACCTTTGGGTGAGCTGAGAGAACTGCTGGGAGAACTGCTGGGGTAGTCCCTGGGGTAGTCCCTGAGAGAGCCGCTGGGACAGCTGCTGTGGGAGCTCACAGAACTGCTGCGTCACAGGAAACTGCTTTGTTATCTGTTGCTGTAGCTGAGACAGGGAGTTGGGCATCTGAGGCATCTGGGGCAGTGTAGGAGGAGTGATGTTGTTCTCCTGCATCAGCTGTTCCACTCTGCTGATACACTGGGGCGCGTGAGGGATGTGCATGAGACAGCTCTTCAGTACATTACAGCGGGGGGACACTGAAAGGAGAGCACAGTGGAGTCAAGGGGCATAGGGGCAAAAGGGGCATCACTCTTGAGACACACCTACTAAACACAGGCGGTTACACTGCAGCAGAACATCTTAACTCACGCTCATGAACAACCTTGCCACCATCTTTAAATATGACGTAATATTATAACAACATTTTTAATGTCTTGACCTTGTTATTAGAAAATAGATAACAAACTAAGTCATCACTCCCATTTACCCCCTGCATCCTGAGGCCAAACTTGTAAACACATACAAAGAAACTCACCACCAATTTCCTCTTCTGCCACGGCTCCTTCCTCCTGTACAAAAGTATATTAAAAAAAGAATGAGGGATCAGCAGGATCATCCTGGCATGGCAGCAGATTTGGTTGTTATACAATCTAGGCATGGCTGGCGATTTATTTTTTTGTTTATTTTTCTGGGGGGCCCCATCCAGGAAGTACAAAAAGTGGTGTGAATTCTAAATGCTACAAATAAAAAAAATTCAAAACTAGTTAGGTCCAGTATTTATGGAATACCAGCTTCTTGCTGGTTAGTATTTTGATGCCGCGGTGTAGACTATGCAAAGCCATTCTAAATAGAGAACTGGTTTAACGCTTGTTCATTGGCCCCATTCAAACCGCTCTTTAAATCTAAATCATCGTACAAAGTACCACGTGTTGCATGTATGAAGATTTACACCACAGACACAGCTTTAAGAGAGAATACTTTTATCTCAACCACTAATCACTCAGGACTCAGCAGTTCCACAGTACTGTCAACACATCAGCCAATCAAATTGGTCTATTCCATGAGGCAGACTTAATCTATCAGATGCGTCATCGACCAAGGTCTTAGCTCATACGGCAGACCTATCTATGTCTTCACGCTCTGGTTTATTAACCTAGCAACCTGGCCAGACCAACCTGGGTTTAACCTAACAAACAGGGTAGATTATGCAAGAAGCTTACATTACTTACATTATCAACGCAATGGCACAAGACATTTATTAATATTATGGGTCCTTAAAACACCCTAGGGTTAGCCAACAGCACTTAAACCATGCTTTTCCTTGTTCCCTTTTTGTAGCAAAATGATAGACAAATCAGCTATTAAAACACTATAACACAATACCCCCGAAACCTTCTGATCTGGTTTATACTTCAATAACATATATATGTAGTATAAATAGCTATAAAAAACATGGTCCGCCACTGGACGCTACAGGCAAAAAGAAAATCCGAAACACGTAAATAAATGATAGCAGGTGGGGGCCCTCTGGGAAGCCACTGGGCCGGACCTGAATCTAGGACCCAAGTCTGAATAAAAAGTAGATTTCAGTGTCCAAAGTGGTCAAAAAAATCACAGGCCACAAACACTCCCCATAATATGAATATAGCTGAGCAGATGCAAGGAAAGTGAATACAATTATAGCAATGAGATTCACGCATAGTTCATTACTGTGACTGAAGTCATATTAACTTTAGCACATCCTACCTGTGTGGGGGTGTCAGAAGAGGAGGTGGCTGCCTGTGGCTGCTCTGTAACAGGGGTAGACTCCGCTGCCTGCTCTCTGCTCTCCTTCTCCTGCTCCTGCTCCTGCTCCTGCTCCTGCTCCTGCTCCGGTTCAGGCTCCTGCTCAGGCGATGGGGATCTCCCGGGTGACGGTGCTTTTACAGGTGAGGGGACTTCCTGTATGGGAGGTGAAGCCTCCTCCTCCTCCTCCTCCTCCTCTTCCTCCTCCTCCTGTAGCTCTTTCACCGGCTCTAGCTCCTCCTGCAGAGGTGAGGGCTGGCAACTGCGTGATACAACGTCCACGGCCTGTTCTGCAGCTGGCTCTACCAGCTCTTCTTCCACTTGTTGAAATTCTTCAACATAGCACACTTCCTGGCACCTACAGGAAAAGGCATACACCCAGGCATACACCCATATGAATACATCTGCACACATGAACATCTTAACACAAATCCCCATCGGTTAACAATAGCAACAGCATGGGTCTGAAGGACGAGTCAGAAAACTGAATTCAGAACACAAACACTAATCGGAATCGGAATCACAATGCAGAAGTCATTGCAATAAAATATGTCTCAAATATCTTGTCATATAAACTTAGGCTGCAGTTCAAATTTTCAAATGAGTAACACAGGCCCCAGAATGCACAATCATTTAAAATTCTATGTTGTACATAACATTGCAAATGAATTGCTAAATTTGGAAGATTCAAATTTGATTCAAAATAGTAAATAACTAAATAACAGACTACCCAAAGCATCTTACCTGCGCCTTCCTTTAACATCCAAACCAGAAAAATAAGACCTGAGGCGTGATTAGTAACTACGGCAACCGTCAAGAGGGAATCCGCAGTGTCTATGGTGGTGATGCAGTTGCTATGAGGAATAACATGTTGCCATGGCTGCAAAATTAATTAGGGGCTATGAATCTCTCATAGTCAATACCTTAGAGCGATTCAGGAGAGAACTGACAATCGCTGTTGACTTTCCATGCGCACAGAGAATAATTCGAAATTAAATGAAAAGCTCACAATTTCATGATTTAGTCTACATTTTATGTTTGTTCCGTTTGTTTGAAATGTACTCTAAAGCCTATCTTGGTGTGGATATGCAAGTTAAGAGTGTGGATATGCGTTCCAAGAGAATTTTGGGAGCCAGGCTTATAGAACAGCCTGGACAGCATTACAGGGATATTCCCTTCTAAAGTTCTATAGCAGCTTCAGTCTTAAATAGGATTTTAAATGTATGGTGAGTAGCCTAAGCCGTAGGGACCGTTTCCTAGGCACCAGTTTGGAGTCCACCTATCAGCAACTAGTGGGGAGTGGTTCAGGCAGGCTTGTGCGAAAAGTCTAGGGTTAGTGTTTTACAATTCAGGTAAAACAATAAGTGCTCCATTTACATTTACATTTACATTTAGTCATTTAGCAGACGCTTTTATCCAAAGCGACTTACATATGTGCGACTTACAATGTATACACATTTTACATTTACACTGATGGCACACTGCACATCAGGAGCAATTAGGGGTTCAGTGTCTTGCTCAAGGACGCTTCGACAGGGAATCAAACTTCTGTTTACTAAACGACTTCTCTACCTACTGTACCACTGTCGCCCCCACTGTCGCCTCCCAAGCAGTGGAATAGCGGCAGGATGGAACACAAGGACACCCTTCCATTAAAGCTACAGCGTGGACGCAGTCTGACGGGCTCAAGCAAACCAGAAGCTCAGATATTGAGCCTTCATTTCTTAAAAGAACGTAGGTGAAAGGGTGGGAAGAAGGAATATAGAGATTTTTTTTCACATCTCTGGATGGCACTACCTTGATTAACAGGGAATTGTGTTCTGTAGCTTTAATGGTCCTTTGAAACACAAGTTGGGTGGAACAATTGCAAGCAGTAAAATACTATTAGGAGTACAATATTGATCAGTAAAATACTATTAGGAGTACAATATTGATCATGGAAAATGGCTGGAAGAGAGAATTAATAAGAGCACAGGAAGCAATACCTGACTAATACAATTAGGGCCACCCATATTAAAGATAATGTAGGTATTGAAGCCTATTAGGGCCACCCATATTAAAGATAATGTAGGTTTAAAGCCTGTTGTTTTGGATGGAATTTACCTTAACAAGGATGAGTTGGAATTTGGACTATACCTTACAGTAAATAATGTATTAACTGATTGACTGCAAAGCATCCAGCTGCTGGAAACTTGCTTCCGACTGACAACAACCCTTGAAGGAACTCTTTAATATGGGCTGCAAACCAACCAGGTGTACAGACAGTATAATAGAGAGTCTTACTCTGTGAACACATTCTGTGTGATCTCCACCTCACTCTCCTCCTGCTGCAGCACTTGTAACCTGTGCAGGGCATGACAGGGACATGAGGGAAGGAGCACGGATGGACAGAAAGCTGGACATGTCCATTTGCTGCTGGGCTTTATCAAATGTATATCCTACCCCTAATACTTTCACAAACCTGTGCCAGTATTCAGCACCAACTAGCCTTTTCATAATCTCAACATTCTTAAAAAAGAATCAAATGATTGACGAGGACCTTTCATTAAGCCATTCATCATGGGGAGAGTATCATATGAGGAGGGTGCACTCATATCTACATAAAGGTGCAACTATGCATGATATCCGGTTTTGTCTCTTAGGAAACTCAGTCTACACGTTCATCTCAAAGAAATGTCCAAACGTGTGTGCTTGATGAGGAACATTTTAAGATATTGGTGAATATGAACTTGACTTGAGACTACCAATTGTAAAAGTTTTAGAATGTTCAGTAAAACAACAATTCACCATCTTTGATCTTTCATAACAGATTCCTTCTAGGTTCAGTAGCAAAACAGCTATGTAAGCCATATGTTGAGCACCAGATGTTCCATAGTGGGTGGGGAGAGTATCACATGAGGAGGGTGAACTCATATGATAAAACTTGAGCCAGTTTCATGTGGACTCTTACTCTGTGATTACACTGTGTGAGGTGGCCCCTTCACTCTCCTCCTGCGGCAGCACCTGTAACCTGTGCAGATCATGACGGGGACATGAGGGAAGGAGCACGGATGGACACGAGCTGGACATGTCCATTTGCTGCTGGGCTATATCAAATGTATATCCTACCCCTAATACTTTCACAAACCTGTGCCAGTATTCAGCACCAACTAGGCTTTTCTTAATCTCAACATTCTAAAACTGAAGGTCTTAAATGATTTACGGGGACCTTTCATTAAGCCATTCATCATGGGGAGAGTATCATATGAGGAGGGTGAACTCATATGATAAAACTTGAGCCAGTTTCATGTAGACTCTTACTCTGTGATTACACTGTGTGAGGTGGCCCCTTCACTCTCCTCCTGCTGCAGCACCTGTAACCTGTGCAGATCATGAGAGGGACACGGCTGAGAGACAGCATGCAGCTCCCACACCCCCACAAGCAAATATAATCAGCAGTCCGTCATGGAGACAAACACCTGGACTTCCTGGATTTTGATCTGCATGAATGTGCAGCTATGCATTCTATCGGGGTCTGTCTCTTAGCCAACTCAATGTTGCTGTACATTTGAAAGAATTTTACAAGTTATTTTTACTTGATTAATAAATATTTAAGATTTGGGTGAATATAACCTTGAATTGGAAGACAACCAATTTCATACGTTTTAGAATGTTAATTAAAAAACCAACAATGATCTTTTTGCCTGTCATTACTGATGCCTCCAAACTTCAAAAGCAGCACACAGCTATGCAAGCAATAGAGCACCAGATCTTCCATACTGGGTGGGGAGAGTATCATATGAGGAGGGTGCACTCGTATGATAAAACTTGAGCCAGTTTCATGTAGACTCTTACTCTGTGATTACACTGTGTGAGGTGGCCCCTTCACTCTCCTCCTGATGCAGCACCTGTAACCTGTGCAGATCATGACGGGGACATGGCTGAGAGACAGCATGCAGCTCCCACACCCCCACAAGCAAATATAATCAGCAGTCCGTCATGGAGACAAACACCTGGACTTCCTGGATTTTGATCTGCATGAATGTGCAGCTATGCATTCTATCGGGGTCTGTCTCTTAGCCAACTCAATGTTGCTGTACATTTGAAAGAATTTTACAAATTATTTTTACTTGATTAATAAATATTTAAGATTTGGGTGAATATAACCTTGAATTGGAAGACAACCAATTTCATACGTTTTAGAATGTTAATTAAAAAACCAACAATGATCTTTTTGCCTGTCATTACTGATGCCTCCAAACTTCAAAAGCAGCACACAGCTATGCAAGCAATAGAGCACCAGATCTTCCATACTGGGTGGGGAGAGTATCATATGAGGAGGGTGCACTCGTATGATAAAACTTGAGCCAGTTTCATGTGGACTCTTACTCTGTGATTACACTGTGTGAGGTGGCCCCTTCACTCTCCTCCTGCTGCAGCACCTGTAACCTGTGCAGATCATGACGGGGACATGAGGGAAGGAGCACGGATGGACACGAGCTGGACATGTCCATTTGCTGCTGGGCTTTATCAAATGTATATCCTACCCCTAATACTTTCACAAACCTGTGCCTGTATTCAGCACCAACTAGCCTTTTCATAATCTCAACATTCTTAAAAAAGAATCAAATGATTGACGAGGACCTTTCATTAAGCCATTCATCATGGGGAGAGTATCATATGAGGAGGGTGCACTCATATCTACATAAAGGTGCAACTATGCATGATATCCGGTTTTGTCTCTTAGGAAACTCAGTCTACACGTTCATCTCAAAGAAATGTCCAAACGTGTGTGCTTGATGAGGAACATTTTAAGATATTGGTGAATATGAACTTGACTTGAGACTACCAATTGTAAAAGTTTTAGAATGTTCAGTAAAACAACAATTCACCATCTTTGATCTTTCATAACAGATTCCTTCTAGGTTCAGTAGCAAAACAGCTATGTAAGCCATATGTTGAGCACCATATGTTCCATAGTGGGTAGGGAGAGTATCACATGAGGAGGGTGCACTCGTATGATAAAACTTGAGCCAGTTTCATGTGGACTCTTACTCTGTGATTACACTGTGTGAGGTGGCCCCTTCACTCTCCTCCTGATGCAGCACCTGTAACCTGTGCAGATCATGACGGGGACATGAGGGAAGGAGCACGGATGGACAGAAAGCTGGACATGTCCATTTGCTGCTGGGCTATATCAAATGTATATCCTACCCCTAATACTTTCACAAACCTGTGCCTGTATTTAGCACCAACTAGCCTTTTCTTAATCTCAACATTCTAAAACTGAAGGTCTTAAATGATTTACGGGGACCTTTCATTAAGCCATTCATCATGGGGAGAGTATCATATGAGGAGGGTGCACTCGTATGATAAAACTTGAGCCAGTTTCATGTGGACTCTTACTCTGTGATTACACTGTGTGAGGTGGCCCCTTCACTCTCCTCCTGCTGCAGCACCTGTAACCTGTGCAGATCATGACATGGACACGGCTGAGAGACAGCATGCAGCTCCCACACCCCTATGACTACATCAGACAGATGCAACAAACCGCTTGTCCTTAAGTCCTTAATACCTGGATAATCTGGAGAGCAGTCCTGGTTTGGTTCACGCCAAAACATGTGTGTGAGTGTGTGTTTGCACGATGTTTATGAGTGACTGTTCACAACAACATGTTCACAGTGCGCTGTTTCGCTGGGAGATGTCAGAGAGGGAAGCTCCACTTACTCTGGCTCCAGCTCCTCATCAAGATCCTCCACCGGGATGTGCGGTGGCATGGCCAGTCTCATCCCTTGCTCCCCTGCCAGTTGCCTTATGGTCATCTCAGCAGCCTCCCTAGCCACCTCCTGGGCCATCTGTGCTGTCTCAAGGCGCTCCTGACGCAGACTGGTGGACATGGAGAACGTTAATTATCTCATGTGCTTCCTCTATCCTCTCTATCCTTTGGTTACCCATTTGGAAAAAGTCTGTAAAATCATATATGTACATTTTTATATAGTCTATACAATACTAAAGTTAATTAACACATCATTATTGCCCCTTTCATATACAGCAACGTAGAAAAATATATGTTTGATTAATGACCTATGCGTGGGGAAGGCATTATGGTATTTTAATGCAAAAAGTATATGCAAGCTCTTTACCGCAGATCTATACCGCACATTACAAGTGTGATTCCTATATGGTTTTTACAGACTTTTTTTCCATATGGGTAAGGTTGATTTCAAAAGATTAAGAACTAAGTTCTGAAAGTTTAGATCACTGTGGGTTTTTTTCTAACCGTTCCTCCATTGAAGTGACGGCTGCATGCTCGGCCTCCCTCTTAAGGTTCTCTATGAAAGGGGTCCATCTCCCTGTCTGTGTCTCTGCATCCTCCATCTCCACTGCCTCAAGCACCTCCAGGACCTCGGACTGTCCCAGCTGCGTAGACCGTTCCTCTGCGTTTAGGTGAGCAGAATGTGATACACTTACTGAATGAGCAGAGGAGACTGCTGGTGCAGGGTGGTGGGAGGCCTTCTTCGGAGTATGACCCTTTGACCGTACTCCCTGTGCCGGGGGACTCCAAGCTGTGGAGATTCCTAGATGTCAGTGCTTTTACATTCAGGATACACTAAACATACAATATCTGACACTCACTTCAGGAGACTCTCAGCTTCTGGTCTCTGGACTTGAGTAGAGTAGAGTTTGACCTTAAGAACCATTCAAAGTTATTTTGTTTTTCTCCTACCTGCCCATGACGTTGTTGTCATTTTCAACCAAAAAGGTGAGTAAATGTCTCCTCTGATGTGTTTGTGTTTAACCAATTTCACATAATTGTATTAATTAATTATTATATTGTCATTGTATTCACACTTATTATATTATCACAGTCATTGTATTCCAGTGAAGGTACAGATACTGTAATCTCTGTTCTTATCCATCTATCTATCTTTTCTATCTATCTTTTTTATCTCAGTACACTAGTCTTACACAATAGGTTAACGTTTAACCTATTATACCACTCTTACTCAGTAACTATACACTTTTAAACTATTATACCACTCTTACTCAGTAACTATAAACTTTTATACTATTCTCACAGTTTTTTTTTTATTGCATTATTTGCATTGCCATTCAATTGCATGCTTTTTTTATGATTGTCAGTTTAATGCCCAAAACTATGATGTGTTCCTGTGAGTATCTGCCAAACATCTGAATATACAACACAACATGAATCAGTTCATCAGTTTATTGTATACATTATACATTGTGTTACAATAATGCCTGACACTAAGTAACAGTCATTGCATTTATGCTTGTCACAACCAAGCCCGTGCAAACTGGAGAGTTAGCCTTTGAAGAGAGTTTTGTTGCTTGTTCTGATATAGGCCTCATTCGAGGTGGAAGGCAACAGATTTGACAGTGCAGGGGAGTTGATATAATTTGTCCCTGCACTCATAGACCAAATTGATTTAGCCCAGTATTCCAAAGAAAGGGACACAAAATCACAACTAGTTCAGCAATGTGTATTTCAAATACGCTCAGCAATCCAAATTATGTCCAAATGTGTATGATTACTCACCTGTAATTGTCAGAAGATGTACATAACTAAATATTAATCATTTATCATACACATATTTTTTTGATTTGTGCCACATCCTTTGGTTGTTATGGCTAAGAGATTCTCAAATGTATAATCGTGGAAAGACACAGTAAAGTGTAGTGCAATTAAAGCAGTGCACAGAGTGTGCAAGTACTAGAAGTTTTTACATTTTAAAATGTATACAAGGATGATCACTGCAGTGAAAACAACCCATTTGAATCTAAAAATCAAGCTTTGAAACTATATCATTAAAATAGTTCTGACAACTACTGTCACAATTCACAGTATATCAAACTCGTGAAAAAATAAATATTTTTCTCCATACAATAGAGTACATGTTTAGAACATCAAAGTCAATGTAAAGCTGCCTTATTGCTCCTTCGAGCTTGAACATCTCTGAAAATGATAAATGGGCACTACTGTCTTTTCTAATGCTATTGTAACGTAAGGGATGTAAGTGGCTCTGTAAGTGAGATCATGTGATTTTTACAGACAGTTCCTCAGTCTTCTTTCTCCTTTTGTTTAAGGGGCTCTCAGAGCTCTCCCCCCTGAAACAGAAGGAGAAGATGGACGGAGTTAAAGTCTGACGAACCAACACTGTCACCCTCTGATGAGAACTACTGAGAAATGAAGCAGAAAAGCCTCCAGTGAGCCTGATTCTTATGGGGCCTTGTTTTCACGCAGTGATCTGTTTTATATAGAATGATCTTTCTTAAATGAAATTAGACTGAAAGGCATTACAGTTATGCTGTGTGAGGGAACTTGTGGAGAGAAAAAGTTCACTTACCATTTTGTACCACAATGCCACCATTCTCCTGAAGAAAACAAAAAAGAGAATCAGTTGGACTGGGAGATAATGGAGAATGCAACATAAAATATTTTATTATTATTATTATTATTAATAATAATTTAATAATCATTGATTTACTCACTCCGGAATCATCGCTTCCTTTCAACGCCGGCTGCGGCATCATACGGCCCAGACCATGAATAATCCAGCCCACCACACTGCACAAGAAACACATGAGCCATCATGACATGTCCTTCATGAGGGGCATACATACACAGACACATACAGACCTATGCCAATGAAAGTCACACTCACTTTGAGTTTTTTGTGTCCTCGTCATTTGCGCTGGTGAGGGACTCCGGAGGTGGTGAATAAACTATGGGGGAATGAAAGACGTTTATGGACACTGTTCACAGACACCTGAACACAGTCACCACAATGAGTGGACGTGCTAGCACAAGCACAGCTAACACAGACACCTGAACACAGTCACTACAATGCGTGGACGTGCTAGCACAAGCACAGCTAACACAGACACCTGAACACAGTCACCACAATGCGTGGACGTGCTAGCACAAGCACAGCTAACACAGACACCTGAACACAGTCACTACAATGCGTGGACGTGCTAGCACAAGCACAGCTAACACAGACAGGTCCACTGGCAAAAACTCCTCCATTACCTCCCCAAATAAAGCTCAGGCCCTGTGGAGTGGAGAATAGCCTGTGAGCCAGCAGGTGTGACTCTGCCGCTGTACCTTTTTCAGAACAGGGGGTTGTCCTTCTCGAGGAAGGCTCCGAGTAGCCTGGCCGGTGCTGAGGTATGGCATTCTCAACACTGTTCTTTAACCAGTCAATCACTCTATCAGGCCAAAGAGACACACACACACACACACATCAAATATGTAAACTGGAATAATAGTAATATAAGTTTGGAAAAAATACCTAGATCTAGAACTTTCAAAATCACGATTTAAGTGGCACGCAAAAAGGGGGTGAGAATTGTTTGCTCACAGAACCATAGCATCGTCATTGGCTTGGATGTTGTTGATAGTTGGCAATAACCCCGAGGTGGGCTAGAGGGATGAGTCTGCTCATATATCTACTTACTTGGGAGGGAATTGAATTGGGATACTGTCAGCTTCGGATTCTTCATCAGAAAAAAGCTCCACAACTGGTATGTGTGGCAGCGGCTCAGCATCTAGAAGAAGCAAAGATAGGGCATTTACTCTCATAATGTCATTGGTATGGTTGATGGCAAAATGAAGAATGTATTCTATTCATCTATTTGTTGGCGTTATTGTACTTATTATAGTACATTTGAAATGCACTCCTGCATTGAACTACAATGACAGTAAATTCCTACATACCTGGCAGGTCTTTTGCCTCATATACCTGAGGGAATGGAATACATTAAATTACAAAAATCATTCTTTACACTCATTATCCACCAACCAATTATGGCCAACATTATTTCCTGACAAAGTTCATACGACCATGACTGTAAACATATTTACTTTGGTTGCATCAAATCTAATGAATACAAATATATTCATGCTGTCATATTTGTTGCATTACATGATTCCAGAAATGTATAAAAAATGTCCACTGCCACCAATCTCAAATCACTAGAAACATTTTGGATGGCTTCTATTAACATTGTCTCCACAACCCCAACTGAATGGATTGGAAATCGTCAGGAAGGGACATAGATTGTATTTTCTATCCCCCGTCACCAGGTGGTGCCATAATTTGAGGGAAAGGTATCAGATTAAATATTTACATCACACGACACACAAGTCTTTGTAGTCACCCTGACATGCCCTGCCTACTGGAATTCCTATGTATTTACGTTCTCCCCTCAACTTGTTAGCATACGCATTCATATCTACATAATGAACACATTCACATCTACATTGCAACATCATCATTCTTCCGCATCATTAACATTCTTCTGAACCTTTCAGTTGGAATAAGTTTCAGTGAGAATGAAATTATAATTTCATTATACAAGAATAACATACACATCTTATCCTTGTGAATTTATTATCTGAACACCAGAAATGATGTGTACAGTGCAGAATCAAGAATGAATAATGAAGTAAAAAAACGCACAAGGTGAAAGCCTCTATTTCTCCCTGAGAGACTGCTCATGGACCCAGAGGCACATGGATACTCTGTGTAAATGCCTTATGTACTAAAGTAGAGCAGTGGAGTTGACAGTGCCGTTAGACCCATATCCATGTGTGAAGCTTTCAATTGTGAAATTTCTAAATCTAATGTAGAAAAAAAAATCTAGTCTAAATATAGTAGAACAAAATATTAAGTATATACTAGGTATGAGGAGAAACTTCTAATAAATGTACCATGTTAAATATTTTGTACTGATGTCTGACAGTGCTGACAGGTATTGATTGATATGACGTGCTCTAACCTCTGTCACATCATCAGTTCGTCCCTCCTTGTACTTGTCGTCTGGCTGTGGCACTACCTTGCCCAGTCCCTGGGAGATCCAGCTGATCACCCCACCTTGCCTGTGTGCGCAAGGGACGTTAATGAATCATCCACCCGTTGTGGTCTTTACAGCTATCTCTGTTTAATGCACTGAAACTTCAGCCTACATTACCTTGGATCATCCTCTGGGGCAATTGACTGAGAGTCAGAGACAGACAGTAAGAAACAGGTTATTTGATGTCATGAATTACCCACAGTACAGTACAGGTAGATTAGAGGAGTGTTCTGTGGTGATCTGGATTAACTGCAAAAGCCTGATGAGTACCTTGACATCAGAGTTAGCTCTGTTGGGTTGAAGACTCCCGGCCGGTTGGGGCAGAGCGCTGACAAAGCCATTGGACAGCCAGGTCAGGACCCCATTGGGTGCACCGCTAGGAAGACAATTATAGACAAATGTAGAAGATCACCAGAGACCGTTTCACAAATTATGTTATGGCATATGTACAATTTACAGAACTCACAGAGTGAACTGTGCACACACCTGCTATCAAGTGATTGATGGTCCTCATCAATGGGTTTCAGGGCCGTTTTCTTGGCTGTTAGAACATTGAAAAAGGTTAAGTATAATTATGTGTCTAGATATGTCACTGACTCATCAGAATTACTACTACTACCAATATTACCACCACCACCACCATCAACAACAGGAACAATTACGTATTATTGTTATTACTATTATTATTATTATTTAAAATAGGCCTACTCGGAACTCATTTAACTAAAATGCAACTAATCTCAGCGGCTAAGGAATTGTTTGGAAAGTGGTCAAAATTGGAGAATTTACCATCTTTAGACGAACTCTTGTCCTGATTTAAAAAGGGACATGATTCAGGACATAGTCAGGATGATATTTACACATCAGGAGACTCACATTTAATTAAATATTAGTCATGTCAAAAGTTGGTTTATGTTATTTCAAAAAGTCTTTTTACCGGCTCTTCAGACTCAGGCGGCTGTGGAACCACTTTCACCACCCAGTTAAACATCCTGAAACATGAGGGGTAAGGAGTTATCAACCCCTATTAGCAACACTATGCTGACATGTGAAGGAAAACCACAGACTTTGACATTGACATTGCTATCCCATCACCTTCAGACGTACAATCTGCAAATATCTGAAAGTAGGGGGTGCTATCGCTGATTTTTAAACCTTTTCTACAGAACAATTACAACACGCATAAAAAGACAAACATGGCTGGGAAAACCAAAGTAACACACACAGAAGAGACAGAAGTTAGGGTTAGGGTTAGTTGAAAGATCAACCATCATCCTCTCAGACCGCAGCAGTCACCGCTTAGGCTTAAGAAGAGAGGCTTTTCAACTACTGCACATTATTCCATCTGAACACGCTACTGCTCATTATTCCATCTGAACACACTACTGCTCATTATTCCATCTGAACACACTACTGCAAGAACACACTACAACAGTCAATGTCTTTATTTATACCTTTTCTTTGATTCAAATAATACTCAATAAGTAAGTGGTATCTATCTATCTACAACCAACTGACACCGGAGACACAAAACAAAGAGTATGACCAACAACCTGCTAATCACACCTGATTTCTCTTTTACTTTCTTTCTCAGCCCATCTGTCCCTCGCTCCGCTTGCCTCCATTTCTTCTAGTTCTTTCTATCTGTCTCACACGAACCTGCAGTATGCAGCCCATATGTCCAGAGAAAACAACGCAGTATTCCAAGATCAAGGTCTTTAACTGTCAGCTTCTGTGAGACGAATCAAAGCAAGACACAAGCATATAGGACCTGTTTGTGGCTTTGTCAAAAGTCATAACCCAAAAACTTCACAAGAATTCTCTTGAATCCAGCCTTAAAAGGGACAGAGATATGAAAAGCACTGCAATCAGAGAATCACACCTTGGAGACTAGCCCACTACTTGATCAGTGTTCTTGACCACAAAAATCCGATATACTTCAGGCTCACAATATCTGAAAATTTTAAAAGCAACATCCAACGTCTAAAATACACTCCAAATCCTTAAATTCAAGAAAGTTCATTTGATAAACGCAAATATGTTTCGCTGGTCCTTTTACCTGTCGTCAGCAGAGATGTTGCATGTTTATCGGACTAACACGGCCCTGGAGGAGCTGCAGCGGACTGTGTGGATTAAGGTGAGAGAAGACTCCGCTAACAGGATTAAGGCCTGAGGAACACGACTATCCATTTGAGATTAGCCAAGTTACATTCTGGCCAACACCAGAAGTTCTGATAGCAAAGCAGCGCTCTAAGGACACCTCAAAAAGTAGTTGAAACATTTGTATTTAACAACATTTGTAAACACTTCATATCTTAGTTATTTGTCAGTTCACTTGTATAAGCACTGCCATTTGAAGGGGTATATTCAGGATTCCAGTACATTCAATGGTGAGAGGTATGGTGAGGTCATCACATACGAAAGTAACATTTTAATTGTCTTGTGATGTCAAAACATTCATAGGTGGTGTGATGAACATGCAGGAAATTAGTACATGCAGACTATGTCTTGTTTATTTGCAGTATCAGTTGTAGCATCTTTTCTATTTATCTGATCTTCTTTTATTTATATTAATTGTATATCTCTATGCTTACTCATTAATGCCTCCCTGCTTGCTCAGTGATGCTACTTCAACTATATTTTACAGATGTAAAATTGCATGCATAACAGTTCAGTTCTATGAAGACACTCAAGGTCCTACAAAGACACTTGTGCATCACCAGTCTTCCATTGTACTCATTTCACTTATCAGGTGGCTAATTGGTTTTGTTGTCAGGTCATCAGTACCATGACATGCACATGCCTGAGCAGCATCACAGGATGGGCTGACTTCTCAATGAGAGGCACAATCAGTTTCACTTTTCAGCATTTGTAAGCCTCTCCTACTCTTCATAGTCATTGTCTGTCATTTACACACAGGTACAGTATGGAAAATGTCCTCTTTCTTTTGGATTGTAATATATTTCACAGAAACAGACATAACTCTGGGTTGTCTTTAAAGGCAATGTATCTGCAATCAGACAATAAAAACAGGATTTCAAATACAAACCTTTATATTATTTACATAGGATGTCCAAGTAAATAGGTATGAACCAAGTTTCTATTTCTGCAAAAGGTATTACCATAGGATTGGCACAGTTTCTATGATATCAATACCTTGAGGCAACACCAACAACTTCCTGTAAGTGATGACACCTAAGACTCCAGCAAAGGTAACCATGAAGTCAGTGTCCCTGTAGCAGATTGGATTGAGAAGGCCTAAGAGGCAGGAGATCCCATAACGAGATAAGATGAGGATAAGCTGAGGTATGACAATTACGCAACCGGTTGACATGAGCTAGGTCACTAAAGCTAAGTTTAACAATGTCCTCACATGTGATTGGACACTTGAACAGTCCAATCAACAAAACAACAAAAGATAGTGTTACAGATGACGACAGCGGACATGAAGAAAGATGGAATGAAAGACATGCGCAAAAGAAATGGAACAAATTCAGCTGTCCAGAGATTTTGCCCCAAAATGTGTCACATCAGCCAGGTTTGACGGCAATCTCTCACAATGCGATGTGTCAATTAAAACAAGGCTGATTCAAAGGAGCTGTCCAGCCCTGTCATGTGACCCTGTCATGTGACTCTGATGCAGGCCTAGCCGAGGAACATTCATTGCTTAATTTGTGCTGAGTTTAGAGAGTCAGAGTGGGGATGCGGTGACCTGTTCACATCATTAGAATCAGTTACTGTGTTTAAATGAAGCTCTCTCCTCTCTCACCTCTCCTTAACAACTCACTGCTTTCCCTGTTACTCCTGTTTTTGATTATATTAATCCCCTTCCCAGCTGAGATAATCAGTCTGGTAATTAGCTTCAGGGTGCAGGCTTGTGTGTTTTCATGTTTCCAAGTATATTCCAGTCCCTGACTAACTTTTGCAACTACTTGTAAAATTCCAGCTCTTTTCTGTGGGCCAGATCATTTGACTCAGGGAAAAGGGCCAACTCTCCAGGACCTGAACCACTTTTTATTGAGTAGCATTACCAGGCTCTCGATGATAGTTAAAAATAAAAGCAAGAAGTTAGCCCAATGACTGTTTAATGATTCCTTCATTTCTTGGAGGCTTACTATCAAAATGTACAATCTGGATAGTATACTTATTTTGATGTTGATGGAACATAGGGTTGAGGGCACTCCTCAGAATAGTGACTGACAGTGGGAGAGTTCAACATGGCTTCATGGTCATTGATCTCCCCTGTAGTGCCAGCATTACATGAGATGGTTAACACATGTCTTGGCACATCACAGCTATGGGGTGACTAAATGACAGATCAAAGTCTCGACTCAGCGCAAGAAATGGCATACTTCTATATGTTGCCGGCCTGAGCCAGTGTTTGTAAAAACAGTTTTTGATCAAATGTTTAATGTAGCACAGACATTTAAAATAATACTAATGAAACGAAAAGACTATAATTACAAATATTTACATCCAGTATATATATCCTTTTTTCACAAGGTTACAGCTTTTCAGTGATTAAAAAGCAACCTAAAACAGGAAGTCCCTGGACACCTAATAAGTTGTACACTGTGCTGACAGGTGTTGCCTGGTTGTTGTAGCTTACACCTGCATTTCTGCAGCTGTTTTCCACTATTCAGCTGGCTGGGTTGTCCATATCCTCATAGTTATATTTTCAAAAATTCCAACATATAAGAAGAAACATTTAGCAAAAGATGTAACTTTTAGTAAAAATATGTTTTGCCTAACACTGAATAGATCTGTCGCATTCCTCACAGATGCCCACTTCAACCATTCTCTGCAAGGAGAGCATCGAAAACATTTGTGTACAAAACAGTCCAGACTCTAACCGCTGTGTTTATTACGAAGAAGCAACAAATTGATACATGTATCTGTGCAAAAGCCATACATGTCCTGCATGATTCTTTTAGCAACAAGAAAACAATGTTAAAGTATTAAAGAAACATTTTCAAAAAACCTTTCAAAAACTTTTAAACTTCAAAAACTTTGTTATTTCAAACAAACAGAGAGGAAAGCTAATAAGGCAGTCACCACACAAGGTGCAAAGGCAAAAACAGATACAAGCCAGAACAAACAGCAGGGAAGCCTGGCGAATTGTCAAGAGTTAAAAATTAGGTACATGTTTCTCGACTTTCCAATCATTTCAAACACTTCAAGCACCACAGATCATGAACAATGGCACACCCAGACAGGGAATCAGATGTATAAACAACGAGTCCACACTGAGCGTGCCTACAGCGAAACAAGGAGGGGAAGGGAAATCAACCAAAATCCCACAGGAAAAAAGTTTTTCAGGCAGACCTCTGAAAGAAAAAGAGCCCATAAATAGTGGTGGGGCTCACTAATGTAGGTCACATGGCCTGGTGCCAGTGGAGCCCTACCCCGCCCGCCCCCCACCCACCCACCCCCTTCCTCCTTGGCAGTGACTGTTAAAGACAGACTAAGGAAATACTGACAGTCAAAAAATCCCCAGCCTGCAAACTCCTAAATCAGCAACATCTGTGTTGCATTAGCCAGGCCAGTGTTTCTGCAGACAGAAACTAAAAAACCCTCTTGAATATGTGCAGGCAACTACACATTCTTTGCCTGTACCTTTGGTCTTCAGTGAACTTATGACGACCAACTTTTAAAGACATATGGGTACATATAGTGGTGTAAGGCTCATCATAACAGGCATGACATTCTTTCAGTTCAAGGCAGGTGAGCCTAAGCTCAGTGGAGGAGGGACACACAGGTATACCTTGAGAGCAGATGACCACAACACGAACATCCCCTGAACATATACACTCAAGTACATAAAAGTGCAAATAGTCTCTTTTACCATATCTAAGAAAGGGTTAAGCACCATGGTCAGAGAAGGGGCAGGAGCCATACTGCTGTGAAACCTCTATGCATGTGTTGATTTGAGTGTGTTGAGTGACACGAGTGTGAGGCGTGTTGGTGAGTGCAGTGCTGTATGTTAGGATGAAAGAGGTTTAGATCAACTGCTCTACAAAGGAGATCAAACCCAGTCCTGCAGGGATCGTTTGCAGTGAACCAGCAGCTTTGGAGTCTCCTTGTTCTGAAGAGTGGTGATGATGACATAGATAACGCCCAGGATGCACAGGATAAGGACCAAGGGGACAGTTATCAGAACTAGGGTTATGACATGATCATCCCCCTCGTTGACCTTCACTACAACATCTATCTCCTTATTGTCTTCATCCTTCTCCTCTCTATCATCGTGATTTGGATCTCCCTTGACTGTGGGATCTTCATCGGCACGTGCGCCCCCATCTGGGTTTGATTCGGTCTTTTTCTGGTCTGTCTCTGTGTCCGTATCTGGGCTCCAATCCACCGTGCAGCCCATGAAGTCGTTGACAATAGATCTGGGGTATCCTGTGTCCACTCTCAGCTTCACGTTGTCAAGTCTCCAGTATTCAGTGCCTTTGTAGAAGTAAGTGTATGCTGTATTGAAAGTAGAAGAGATTAATAATGAGTGTGTATGTACACCAAAACCATACAATTGTGGGGTTCTGCAGTTTTTATGTGCCAGATGCAGTTACCATTTTATGTCCTTGTTTTGCTTTTACAATTATGGGTAAAACAAAGTGAAGGTAACTGTTGGAGCTAGAATACTTTTTTGGTTAAATCTCCTCATCTTTCTTATTTATTTTCCCCGTAGGGGGAGACTTCACACTCTCTGACGCACCTCCATCTTCACTGAGAAAGGCTCCTTTGATGAAAGCAGGAACACCATTCCATACGCTCACTGGTTTAGGGTAGCCTGTGTCTACAGTGCGGGTTTCTTCCTTGAAGCGCCAATACCTGAGGGGCACAAAATGACCGTCATGTACTTTGGAGACCTTCTCCTGGTGGCCCTTATGGCCACATACAGTACATCAGAGCGTTACATCAGAGCGTTACATCAGAGCTTCAAAGGATGGACTGCATACGTACTGATCTCCTCTGAAGAAATATGTGTGGCCTGCTGGCTCCCACCAAATGGCTGTGTCAATTCTGTCAGTGGGAATATCCTTGCCATACCGAAAGAGCTCCTGTGGATACCCTGGCTCCACATCAGCCTCTCGAAACACCCAGTACTGACTCCCTGCAATATCAAACAGGTACACAGACGTCACCTCAACATGAATAACATGAAACATGACAGTAACTACGTATTACAAACACATTTTGAGCCATTCCAGCATAAAATGCAGCTAACTTTTCAAATGTAGGCCACTTTCTGATTCATGTGACTCAAACTGCAAGCAGAGCAGTCAGCATCTGGTGTAGTGGATGACGCAATCACCCGTTGAGCAGATGTGCCAGGTGCTGAACACTAAGAGGCTGTTTTTCCACATTAACATTTCAGAGTGTTTTACTAGTGACATAATTTGGCAAAAAGAATTTCAATCGGATAAACAGACAGCTTAAAGACATAGCACAGTTTTGCATGCTCAGTACTTGCAAAACCAAGTGGGTTTGTGGTAGGTTAAGTCAAAACTGCAGTATCGAAAAATGCAAAGAAAGGAATCACACAGAGTATTTAAATGCATGTAAGACCTTTGAAAAAGACAAATTTTCCATCATGACGTTCATAGGCGGCATCGATGTTATCTGGCAGACCCGTCCAAAAGAGTGAAATAGGCATTGGGTAATTGTCCTGAACCTTGTTTCTTCGGACCCTCCAGAACCAGCGACCCTGTTGAGATAGACATTAAGACAGCAGAAATCAGATTTCGCCAAGCAACACAGGGGCTATAGCAATAACTGAAAAAAAAATGAACTTAAAATGCTCGTTAATACTGAAGATGAAGTGCTTTGTGTTGGAAGACTTGATTTACCTTAAAAACAAACATCTCGCCCCGCAGCATAGTAACTGTGTCAAAGTTCCCATCGCAGATATTGGGGGGTGCTCCACCAGACCGCTCTGTTGGACGCGGTCGGTAGGTCCTTCTAGTGGGAGCTGCAGGCGGGACCCAGGGTCTGGTAGGTCTTGGTCTGGGTTTTGGGGTGATGCGGTCAGCAACAGTAGAGATGATGTCTGGGTCCAAGTCATATGATGGAGTAGGGATGGCCAGGGTCGGGTCATGCACTGGATGTCCTTCAAGACATTGTACATTCATATTCACTCACATTCACCTACATTCATATTCACGTACTCATATTCACATTCACCTACATTCATATTCATATTCACATTCACCTACATTCACATTCACGTACATTCACAGCTCATCTTACAAGTTTTGTACCTAATATTAACAGTGACAGGCCAGATGGCACAAGACCAAAAAAAACTATATGCAATTATTGAAGAAGAAATGCACCATAAATTTCATGAATTCCATCCAGATCATCCTCATGGAGAGAAAACTCATCTGTCTTCATCCACTGATAGAAAGGAGCCATGATGGCTGAGGGGTTATTAGAATGTTCCAGACCGAGAGCATGACCTAGCTCATGGACCGCCACCAGAAAAAGATCAACACCTGGATACAAACAAACAGTGGTGTGACAAAATACTTTTTTCCTCTGACTTCACAGAATAAAGACAAATACCAGGGGAAGAGGTTCCCAATTATAGTTCCTGTGACTGACTCACAAAGATAAGTACAACATACAGGACAATATTCATCATTGGAACATACATTGCCTGTTGAATGATCTTGAAATGTAGTCACCTTGCTCATTGTGGTTACCAAGGGTCCAGGGCTCATCTAGGTCAAAGTGTGTGTCTCCACCCATACCTGGGCCTGGGTAGAAGGCGTGAGCAAGGGACCCTCCCTCTCCATCAAAGAGAGACATATCACCATGGAATCCTGAGGCAAACAGCACCAATATGTCTGGCTCTCCTTGGCTGCCATTTTTTATATCCTGGTGAGGGATCTCGTCAAAATGAAGTGGTATCACCCTTTCCCACACCTTAAAAGCCTTACGAATTGCCTCAAATGACCTCTGCTTTCCAATTTTGGGTGTGTGGTTAAGAAGACTGAAGAGCATAAAAAGGAGACAAAATCCATCTGTTGTATAAAAGTTATTGGTAAATAATCATTATGTTAACATTCAGAAAACATAATATCTGCATACAGATTGGCCAAACAGTACATTCATGGGATTATAACAAACTACATAGGAATGATGGGTAAAAAAGTAGGAAATGTACCTGTAAGTTAATTTATCCTTATCCCATTTTTGGCCAGTGAGTACGAAGCGCTTTCTTCTCACGTTTGCTCCATCTGGCTGCACAAAACGATCGCGCACACCACAACGAGGCCTCTTCATAGCACTAAAGTGGTATAGCACTTTAGATTAGAAATATTAACAGCTGTCTGTGTCACACACTAAGTCTTGTATCTGAGCTACTTGTATAAAAACAAAGATAATGTATCAAATTGATTAAAAGCTTTGTGTTTAATGCATATTAGTTGGTCATTAACCTTCACAGCTCTTAAATTAATCAATACCCTGTTTGAATGTCTACAGGACATGCTCTTATAATTGTAAACAGGATGACAGAATGAAGGGCATCCATACTTAAGGGTAGTCTGGTCCATCACTCCAGTAACCTCCAGGCCATAAAAACGCTGCATTTCACTGACGGCATTCAAGAGGATCTGTGCAGACTGCATGGTGGACATCTGCTGGCTAGCCTCGGACAAGTAGCCATACTTCCGTAGCCAGGACTGAGATTGTGAGAAGGAAACAACATTACTGTAAGATTGAGGGAGGAGACCAGAGGAGTCACTGGGAAGGACATCAAGGGCTCGGACTACAGTAGAGAGAGCTTGATGTGTGTCAGATATTTGGCACGTCCCACATTTGAATGTGACTGTTTTCATCGCATTGAAATGGCATACGTTACTCATATTAAGTCAAATAGTTTTTTTTTTTACAGAACCCTCCGCACGAAAAATGATATCCTACCCTAATCATGAGGCTATCTTGATAGCTTACACTGGAACAATAAACTGTCAACAAACGGGGCCAAAAAGTAGAAACACCTGGAATGAGAATTCGTAACTCAAAACAATGCAGTCTAAATAATTGTAGAGGATTACCTCCGCGTTGAAGGAGTCATCTTGAGCAAATGCCTCGAAGTTACTAATAAGTGACAACCACAAAGGGAAAATAATCCATTTGAATAATCCAGGAGAAAAGCGTCCGCATCGGTCTAACATTGCACCCCGATTCTTCACCAGTCTGCAGAATAGCGTAGACCGTCAAAAAAAACTGGACGGACAGACAACACAAAGCAAAGTGGCTAAGAGATACGCTAGACCACCCTCATGGCAGCATACTCAATAACTAATAAACAAAGATTCTCTTACATTCGCGATTATTCACCGAGAAAGCGGAGCTGAAACGCCACTCAAACTTCGATAAATCCCAGCTTCACAGTATTAGTCATTAATGTGGCAAATTTACAGCCGAACGACCAATAGTTGAAACTTTGATCAAGTTTCGTACCGTCTGTCAGTTGAATGTAGCCTATTGCTCGTACGCATCAAAATCACGTCGCAGGCTACCTCTTCCACATATATTAGCACGCATTTGACCTTTCCAGTAAAAAATCTGAGCTCAAACGCATCTGTTGTGGCTGGTACGGAACTAAATAGGCTAAATTCTGCATAACTTTTCACGAGATGTTTTGGATGGCGTCCGGGCGAGAGTTCTATGAGATTATTTCCCGTGTAGCCCACTCTCTCAAGCTAGGCTGCTGCCCCACCCGCTTTACATACTAGGCCTAACTCAACACCACTCCCCCTTACTGTCACTGTGTCCATCGCATAGAACAACCCCGTCTTTATTATTAGGCTGATGTCACAACTGTGAATATTAATTATATTAATAACGACAGGAATTCACACACACACAAAAAGTAACCACTGCCATTTAGTGATTCAAGTATACTGCATGCTAATTGTCAATCTTAAACAGGTCTCGCTCTACATGCCCATCACCTACAGACTGAAAAATGACACAGCCAAAGTAAAATACAATTTTTTTTTTATTTGAGTCATCTAAATAGTTGAAAAGGAAGGCAATCTTCTGGTTCCAGCCTTGGCAAAGGTGATGAGGATGAGAAGAAACAAACCCAGGACCCAGACTGTACCCACAGGAAGCATCAGCATAAGCAACAGCTCTGGAAAGGATAAATAAACAAGAAATACCACACTTATAAATGCATACGTAAACATAACCTGGCCAGTAATTCTGTGCAAATTCAAATAACAGGTTGGAGGGGAGATCTCTATAGATTTAAAAGCTTTTAGAATACAAAGTACCATATACACATACTAGGTTTAGTAGTTTCTGTGATGTCAATTTTAATTGGACCGTAAGTTAGAAGTCCTTGGGTTGGGTCCACTGTTACAGCTGCTCGTTTGGTAAGCTGTCTGGTTTGCTCGTTACATTCCTGAAAGAGTGGACAAGGGACCAAACACATTCATATACCAGTCACAAGAAACAGAAGTATCAGAACTGCTATTAATAAAGTAATACTTTTGTGGTAGTCATCCCAGTGTCAAGTTAGAACCCACAGACTACACACCTGTAAAAACAAATTTTGGCTGAATCATGGTTCAAGGTCAACTTCTGTTTAGAAGTGCGTTTTTTGTTTGCCTACTTTGCTGGATACTAGACTATACCATTAACACCCAGATACTAGACTATACCATTAACATCCATATTGGTCTGCCGAAAGTATCCTCAAAACTTGGACATGAGCAAAGAACTTACTGGTATGCATGGTTCAGGCTCATCTGGGGCACACAGGTGCACTTTGCAGTGGATGTAGAGAAGTCTTGGCTCATCTGCAAAGCGGAACATACTGAAGGAGAAGCGGATCATGGAACTCTTGCCATTTCCACCAATTTCACTCATAGTCCCATTTTCAAATATTACCGTCTCATCATCCGCACACCTGGTTAAGAACAAGTTTACATAATAGGTTCAGGTTTAGATTCAAGGAAAGGATACAAATTTAAATGTACATCTGGCTAAACTATGAAACATTGACATGTTTAAATAGGTGAACTAACCCCTTCAGAAGTAATGTATGAGTCACGCCTGTTTCATTGTGCGCTGGTGACTGCGAAGCCCAGCACTCCTTCACATTCAAAAGGAAGAAATCCTTGGGCTCTGTGACAGACAACTGAACATACACCCTGTTCCCGAGATGAATCATTGGAGCGCTGGTGAAGGCATCCATATAGGTGTGGTCTTTAAACAGGGTCATCTCAACCCTTGCATCCAACTCATCAACCCGCACGACTCTCTCACTGAAAAAGGGCATGCAACACTCATTTAGTTAAGACCTACACTTTATTTGGGAGAAATGAATTCTAATAATAATCTAAATAATAATGTGAAACATTACCTGGAGAAGGGATTAACGGGAACGGGTAGACTGACTGCTCGTATATAGGGATACACACATGTGTATTCAATCTTCACAGTTGGATCTCTGATGATATTCTTACGTACATTTGGTTCGGACACCAGTGTTAGGGAATATGCAATGTGTGTGATATTTTTCTGTTGGAGGAAGAAAAATGTGAACTAGCATGACCCAATAAAATACAGGTGGGACCTATAAACCGCAGCTGTAACGAATACACAACACCAGCCTTCAGGACTGGATCCTTTAGGGAATAAGTCACTCACCTCCAGAGGTTTGCCTCCACAGGCTGCATATCGGTCTTTGGACGTTTGCACCATGTAGTAGGGAACATCAGAGATCACTTCCTTATGTGCTCTGCAACTCCGGTTTGCCAAGTGCAGAGATTCCACTGGCACTTTGTAATACTTGAAAAAGTCCTCGATGATTGAGATGGTAATGAAGTTATTCCCGCACAGTACGTTCATCAAAGCAACTGAATGGGGGTATAGAACAGTAGGATCGCATGGGCTACAAGTTTTTAAAACTGACCGGCGTCCTCATAGTCACGCATTACCTACCTTTGTCACAAAGATCTCCATAATATCTCATGGCGCACTTACAAGTCCGTCCATCAGGAGATAGAATACAGTTGCTGCTATTAGAGCATTTCTTAACGTTGCATAGTCCTACAACAAATTCACTAGTTAGTGCATTCTTACCAGAATACTGCAATAGACAAGTGTGATAAAGGCCTTGACTGCTCACCAGCGACACCAGCAAATAGACAGACGGAAATCACCATCAAGCCTAAAGTCGGCTGTGAATGCAAAAGAAGACTGTTAATTGATTTAACTGTTTTGAAGCCTAACAAAAGTATTAACATAATGCGCATTGAGGTGTGAGCATACCTTTGGTCCAGGACGAAGCATGGTAGTGTCTAGTAATGTAATAGACTAGAAGTAAAGCTATGTTTATATTTTTTCCGAATTTCGTTGCTCCAAATTTGGAACGCCAAAAGTTGCAGGCTATCGAAATTGTGAACGCGATTTAACGTTGGCCACTTGATTGCACTAAATGAGGAACACCTGTTAGTGTCCTTATATGGGTTACAGAAACGAATTAGTTATGCTAATCTAATAGGCCTATTCAGGGGCGGCGCAAGGGGGGGGGGGGGCTAGGGGGTGCTCTAGCTCCCCCTGGATTAGCCATAGCACCCCCTGGATTAGCCATAGCACCCCCAAGAATATAATGGTTGATTTATTATTGTTATTTAATTTCATTCTGCGTTATTTATTGTGTGATAATAATATTTAACTCACAAAAGAAAATAATAACAGATTGAAATGAACAGATTGTTTTAGACACAGCAATCATTCTGTCATAACCTTTGACCCAATTTTCGCGTCGCACGCTTGAATGTTGACGTTACCGGACGGTTGAAGGAGAAAGCGAGCTAGTGCGTGGTAGTTTCAAGTGAATATCAACAATGCATCGGTTTTTGCCACCTAAATGTCCATGTTTGGAAGAACGATTAAGAAACAAGAGTGACGTAGAAGAAGAAGAAATGCCAGGGGTATCTGGTGTGGATTTTTAAGGAGAGGAACGTTGTGGTCAAGGAGGTCAACCCTCCACCACTACTAAGGGTGCTAACCATGGTGCTAGCAGCATCAGTGACATTAGCATGAACGCTCAGGATGGTCCGAGAAGACCAAAACTCCAGAAATATCCACCTTGCATGTTTGGAGTCCAACAAAGGAGTTTTTGTAAAAGCTGGTTGGGACAGTTTGCGTGGTTGGAGTACAATGCAACTAAGGTATTGTTAGCTGTGTAACATTAATGAAAGCTGCCTGATTTGTTGCATGCATTGATTGCCCTGTGTCGCTGAAGACTTGTTTCGGTTGATTAGCAACGAAGATGCCCTTTTTTGCCAAAGATTTTAACTTTTTGCATTTTTCCTCTTTTTTTGATTTTTTTGGAGCCGCCTTAAGAGACTCTTTAGCCTAAGACAAGCAGTCTGCCTTTGTGCTAGGTATGCATAAGGTTCTATGTGATTACTGATGATTGTGAACTGAAATAATATAATGCATTTCTGACTTTGACTGTTTTAGTTAATTCTATCTGCTATTCCCAGATTAATTTCACTCCATCTGACATGGTAGTGGTCACTTGTCGCCCAACTTTAATCCTCACTACCACAAGTGTTTTAAAGTAAGTTAGCTATTTGGGATTGCAGACTCTATAACATGCTGTATGCATTTTGTCAGTGACCGTCGCAGATGTGCGCGCCTGTCGGAAGAAGCCTACATAATGATAATAATAATACAATCGGTTTGTTTAGCGCTTTTCATGGACCCCAAAGACGCTTCAGAGAGCAAACATGTAAAGTTGTTGTAGTAGAGAACCATGTGACACATAGGCTATCATCCTCATTTCATAGCACCCTCACTAAAACGCCGAGCTCTCCCATAGCACCTGCTGAAAAAAATGTCTGGCGCCGCCACTGGGCCTATTCATTCAAAAACACGAATTCCAGTTTAGCAGGCTTTAGCTTAAATGTATACAAGAAAATACAGATACATACATTTATGTCTAACATTTTGTGGTGTTAGGCCAACCAGTTCTTGTCAACAATACTGTGTTGAAGTGTGAAAATGGTATGGTCGTGCCTAACATGCTTGTCTTGCATTAAAAGTCAAACACATTTTAAAATAGCGTATGATTTCATAGGCGGTATGTCCTCATAGACTGATGCAACAAACTAGGCCTATGAAAAGTAGTCTAGCCTAATAGGAGTGCCGCCATTTGGATTCCAGTTGACTCCATCACAGTTGTCGAGTCAAAGCATTTTGACATTTCAGGTGTCCAGACTTCATGCTCGTCTTAAGAGTCCAGATGGTATCAGCCCCATTGGCCTGCTCGGACCAGTGTGGTATTCAGCACCTTAGCCTGAGCCAGGACAAGGTCCAGGTGCTGTGGAAGACATCCTGTCTTGTTCTGGTAGCAAAGAAGTCTGCCTCTCATTTGCCCTCGACTAGACTTCTTGCCCTAACATCTAACATCATTAAAAAAGTCCTGGAGAGACTGATTTTGGCCCATCTTAGACCTCAGGTGAACACCATTCTGGGCTCCTTACAGTTTGTCTATCGCCCATAAATTGGAGTTGAAGATGCCATCTCCAGTCCAGTGCCTTTAACCCAATCCAGCCGATACTCCTGTCCTGTCGTCTGCAGAAATGTGCAGTTGTAGGGTGTGTCCGCAGTGGTCAGGAGACGGTACAGGGAACTGGTGGACCACTTTGTGGCGTGGAACAGTCACCTGCTCTTGAATGTGGCCAAGATGAAGATGGTTGTGGATTTATAGGATGATTTAGGACTAACCCAGATAGCAAGCATATATTGGTCCACTGGTGGATTTTGGTCGGCAGCCTTCTGGTGGTCTGCCACTTCTGACCCGCTCTTGGGCCATCATCATCATCTTCAGTTTAATCGTGTGGGTTTTAAGAAAATAACATAAAATGTCTATGAAAAATATCAGCCGCTAAAAAGAGGTTCATGACACTAGAAGGCTCTCAAGGTGAAAAATGCCTTGGTCAATTACACACAGGTAACATCTATAAAAATGTTAAGGTATGGTGAAGATTAATGAAGAAGTACAAATTAATAAAGACAAAATGTTTTGAAAGCAAGTAACAAAACGGTGGGCCATCGGACGGCCAGCTCTGTCCCCAGTAGTGCTCCAAGCTTTTGCTATCTGGGAAGTTGCACATCTTGGAAGAAGAGGTGGAGGCGCTACAGATACCCGGGAGTGGAAATCTAACACTGAAGCTGTCTACAAAAAGGGACAGAGCAGACTCTACTTCTTGAGGAAGAACAGGGGGGGGGGAAATGACTTCCTGTAATGTTCCTTATCACATCGGAACGGAAGAAACTTCCAAATGAAAGTAGGCTACTCTGCTCTCCGCCAGTAGGCCATGGAGGGATATGAAGTGTTGTCCACTGTGTTAAACAGCTTGTGCAACATCCTTCTCTTTGCAAATACTAAATTCAAAATAATGTTTTTTTTTAACCTACCTCATTGTGTGTTTTGTGTGATTAAGCTATCAATCTAATTAAACATTTTTTTTTTAATTCTACCAATTCATAAACTCCTGAATAGATTTGATCCACAACCAATCATAGTTTCATGTAAAGGCAAAGTCCGCGATTCTGGCAAAAGGTTGTTATTTGAGCTCAACAGCCAGTAAAAGTACCCCCACCCAGACCTCACAAGTTGTCGCCTATGTAAACTCTGGTTGGTTAAAGGAAACATCGATTGCCTGCAGTAGGGGCTCGATAGGCAGGGCACATCTTGATCGGAGTTTGACTTATCAGCCTGGAAAAGTGCAGAAAGTCATGTGAGCCGGGAAATATGGCTACACCATAGCACCATAGAGAGTACAAGACCTACACGAATAAGCTCATCTTGAAGAAACCTCTGTCATGATCGTCACAAATGGAAATGTGACTAGTCGCTGACTAGTGATCACTGTTATATAGCTAGAGAAATAACAAGTCTTCGATATTCGTTTATTATTGTTCATCTCGAGGGTCGCTAATGTCAAGTTACCCTGTAACGTTAGCTATCTTTCGGTTCGTCAGAGAATCGACGTTTACGTTAACGTACACATCAGCTTGACATTTATCAGGTTATGGAGAATATATATTTGATTTTGTTGTACGCCCACAGACAGGCATAGTGTTTAATTTGGAGACACGGTTAAACGCCTCATTTAGTCGTTTGAAGCAAGAGGACAACCGCTGCTGCCAGTGGAAGACGACTAACTGTTCTCTTTGGTAGCTCATGATGTGTTGTAGCTTGTGAGACCCTGTAGCCTTCATCGGGGCTACATTGTTACGTGTAAATATTAGCTGCTTTTTTTTTTTTATCTGTGGCAAGGTTGGAAGAGATCAACTGAAAATATTGTGTTTTGTGTACGCGTTATTTTTAGTTGATCGCTTGATTTATAGTAAAGAATATGAATACTGAGAAGGACTTTTCGCCTTTGACCCCAAACATTGTGCGAGCTCTGAATGATAAATTGTACGAGAAGAGGAAAGTCGCCGCACTAGAAATTGAGAAGTAAGTGCCGATGTTCATAGAAGAACATTTATATCATAACTCGTTTCCAAATTCCAGTTTCACTTCCCGAAAACCTACTGTTTTTTATGTTTTAGTATCGATAACCAGTGTATTTCACTAAGATTACTTGAGTGATATAGGCTAATGCCATGCACAAAGTATGGTGACTTGTCATCTGACGCATCAGGTGATCTGTAAGGTTTAATAGTGAGCTATGCAGTTATCGTCCTAATGATCAAAAAACAAGTTCTTTAGTTGTGTTTAGCAGAATGAGTTTGATGGTGTTCTTGTCAGAATCACCAGGAAGTTGTGACAGTTCGATTCATTTCAATAGAAGTGTTCACATTCTACGTGTTTTTGACTAGAAGAGTCTATCACCTTGTCGTCCCGTTCTCTTGTTAAGTGTGTTTACATTTGCTGATGTAGAAGTAATACATGAATGCCTGTCTTTCAATACAGACTTGTACGTGAATTTGTGGCCCAAAATAACTCCACCCAAATCAGACATGTTATTCAGATCCTGGCATCAGAGTTTGCCCTTTCCCAACATCCCCACAGTCGCAAAGGTGGGCTTATTGGCTTGGCAGCTTGCTCAATTGCTCTTGGCAAGGTAAGAGAAAAATGTGGAATCGACCTACTTTGTCATTGTGTTAAACCAAACGAATGTCTCCTGCCTTTAAACTTTTAGAAATCTTTCCTGACATTTTTGAAAGACCCTGCCCCATCAATCATATATGAACTAGATGTCAGACTTTGATCCTGATGTATTAATTCTGATACACTTAGCATAGACTCTCCCTGCACTGATGCCAAGATATTTGGACGAGGAATCTTGCTGAATGCACATGCAACAGAAAAGTAGGCCACAAAGAGTTTGTAAGAATGCAAGGGTCAGGAAGTAGGGTAAGCCCCTATGGCATGACTTTTCACTTGTGCTATTCACAGACATCCACTCATTGTATGCAGACAGGCGTGCTTTGGAATGTTGAACTGTTCTATACAGTCCCCTAAAGCATGACCAGTTTGCCCCAGATATCAAACTGTAGACACAGCTAGAGTGTGACTTGTTTGTTTATTGTATTTTTCAGGATTCTGGCCTGTATCTGAAAGAGCTCATTGAACCTGTGCTAACCTGCTTCAATGACTCTGATAGCCGATTACGATACTACGCTTGCGAGGCCCTATATAACATCGTGAAGGTGGCCAGAGGCGCAGTGTTGCCTCATTTCAATGTCCTTTTTGATGGGCTGAGTAAGGTAAACCACACTTTGGGTCCTTATTCCACACATTCATCTTCAATTGTGCATATAGTGATTGCTACTTTGAAGGATGTATGATGAAGGTGATATACTGATATAAAATGGAGCTGAAAAAATAGTGCTATGAAAGCAGTATGCATACTTTTTATTCTCCTACAGAGAGCCAATGTTTTGTCTCTCTTCCCCAGCTTGCGGCAGATCCTGATCCTAATGTGAAAAGTGGCTCTGAGCTCCTTGATAGACTGTTAAAGGTAAGACAGGGCTGTTGATGTACTCATACGCAAAATTATTGGATCACTCAAACTTACGATAAGTTACAGAAGTTACTCAGGTAGAGCATGTGTTTGTAACTCCTGATTAACATTGGTATGTGTTCTTGCAGGACATTGTCACAGAAAGTAATAAGTTTGACCTGGTGGCATTCGTTCCATTGCTCCGTGAGCGTATCTATTCAAACAACCAATATGCTCGGCAGTTTATCATTTCTTGGGTAAGACCGTTTTTATGTTTTTATTTGTATGCAATTGATAATATTGAACATTTTTGGATCCCACACCAAATACACAGTCAGATTTTGTGACATGACAAACCAATCATTATTAAGATTGCTCAACATGATATTGCCAAACAAGTTAAGAAATACATTTTGCAATCAGCTTCTGTATGGTTTTTAAACAGTTCTTGGAGTAATTGTGCATATGTCATGTTTACAGTTTCAAGTGTAGGCAACATTAATATATATATAATATAATTAATATATGCAAACTCAGACCTGCTTTTCTCTGTACCACTGCCTTTTAGATCTTGGTGTTGGAATCAGTCCCTGACATCAACCTTATAGACTACCTGCCAGAAATTCTGGATGGGCTCTTTCAGATTTTGGGAGACAGTAGCAAGGAGATTAGACGGACGTGAGAACCAGTTTACTTTTCTTCTTTTCATTCTGTTTTTTTTTTTTAATCCTGTACTGATACGTTTAATATTTTATGTGCATTTATCCCCAAACCAAGTCCAGTTTCCACAGTTGCAACCACACTCAACACCTTGAGCTAGCATTTTACCATAGAAAATAAAACAGTGTAGAAAGTACTTTTAAAATCCATTTAAAACAACCCCTTTTCTGTGTAAAACCAATTGTGGGGACTTCTGTGATGCATTTCCCCAATCTGGAATGATTGTAAAATCATCATAAGATTAAAGGTCAGTTATTTAGGGAATACTACAAGAGAGACGCTGTGTGTATTGTCATTATACCATTTCAGTGGGTGGTGTTGGCCAAGGAAGAAAAAAGTAATTTCAGTTCTACACAGGACAACATATTACATTCCTTGTGCTTTTCCTCTCAACGTCACATACAAGTAATACTGAACCAGCCTAAACTAGGGTTATTGTAACACAACAGGGTACAAGCCTCATACTGATACTTCACAATACCTAAGAAACAACAATAGCGTTCAAAAGTCGCCCACAAGAGCACTTCCCAGTAGTTGTCAAATTGTGTGAACCTATTGGCGACTCCAGATGTGTAGTCTGAACTGAGTTGCGGTTGATTGTGACGCAAAGCAACAGAAAACCATATAGTAGGATACTTGTTGTTGCACATTAAATAGGCTGGGCTGGCTGATCAGTGAACTGCTTGTGTTACTTGTTGCCATGCTAACTTTTCATTTGAGCTACTTATTCCTTGTGCTATTGGTTGGGGCTCATTTGAGCTTCTCTTCCTTGTGCTATGGTTGGGGCCCGCCCACTGCAGCCAAAACTCAGTGTCATAAGCAAATAATCATACCAATCAATCTTTGTTATTTCTCTGATCAATGCCTGGTTTGTGAGTTTTGGTGGTCGGCCCTTTCTTGTTAGGTTTGTTGTGGTGCCATGTTCCTTTAAAAGTAGCCTTGCGTGACACATCTCATTCCTCATATATGTCTGTCCGTGACTCCTCCATTCTCTTTGCATTCCGTCTTTGTTTCCTTCACGTTTTTATCAACGATAAAAAAGAGAATACTATTTCATTGCTTTTATTACAGAATATTGCTGAAAATAATTATATAATTATAATATATTGTTTTATTTTATTGTTGTTGGAGTCTTATTGTGTGTATTTAAAAAAATAAACATTATCATAGGTAAGTATGTACATAGTTATACTTGAGGAATGTTAAGTAGCTGTGTCACTGGCCTGCACCAAAATCCTCTCCCACGTGTTTGGTTAATCCATACACAACGTGCAGGGGTGGTGGTACTACCTCAGTTGATCTCATGAGTGAAGTGAGTCTGGACAAGCCTGTATGAAATATCCTCAGTTGATCTCATGAGTGAGTCTGGACAAGCCTGTATGAAATATCCTCAGTTGATCTCATGAGTGAAGTGAGTCTGGACAAGCCTGATATAGCGTAAACTCCTATGTAACACACAGGACAATTGGTCTGCGTTACTTTCTGGTGTTTCTATTCATTCATTCAGGACCTGTCTCTCTCTCTCTCTCTGTCTCTTTTTGTCTCTCTTTCACTCTCTGTCTCCTTTAGTAGACCCAACTCTGGTGCTTGGTAAAACAAAACAAGGACTATTCCTTATTTTTCAGGTGTGAAGTGGTCTTGGGGGAGTTTCTCAAGGAAATCAAAAAGACACCATCTAGTGTGAAGTTTGCAGAGATGGCTAACATTCTGGTCATCCACTGTCAGGTGTCTGATGAGTCCAAGCTCAGTAAGTGGAATCACTGTTAGTAGTATTTCATAAAAAAAATGGCAATATATGGATCACATTTTCCTGACACGTTAAAGTTTGTATAGAAATGATTATAAATTGATTCATACTCCGGTCTAGCTATTTCTATGTATAAATGTTGGATTTGTTAAGCACCTTGTACATGTAATTTCAATGTATTCCAGTGGATCAATCATTTGTGTACAAACATGCTTAGTGTGTACTCCCTTAAATGAACAGAAAATGCCCTTGATTCACCTATGTGAAAGAAAATAAGACGGCTGCTTGAGGTGCACATTTTGTCATAAAGTACAAACTAACCGATTGCCCTGCTGATCTTTCCCAGCAAATGACTTAATCCAGCTGACGGCCATGACGTGGATGAGGGAGTTCATCCAGCTGGCTGGTCGTGTGATGCTGCCCTACTCCTCAGGGATTCTGACTGCTGTGCTGCCCGGCCTCTCCTATGACGACCGCAAGAAAAGTATCCTTGTGTGAATGTGTTCCACCATTGCGAATGGGCCGAATGTTCAAAGAGTTTCTGAACGTGCTTTGTAAATAGTAGGCGTGGCCGTGGGAGTTGAGCAAACCGTAATTTACTGAAAAGGGGAGGAGGGAGAATGTTAAGTTTAAGTGTGTGTAGTCTTCCAGGGAATGACTTCAGCCATTAGGAGACTTCAAAGTCAGGGGACAACTCTTTGAAATCTTGAAAAACGTCAAAACAATCGTCAAAAACATGCTACGCCTACCATTTCTTTCTTCCAAGACCCATCCCTAACCTCTGCATTTTTCTTCCATAGTCAAAACCTCCTTAGAGCCCTGCCTTCAATAGATGCTTAGGTTGGTTTAGTCATTTCAAAGGCATTTGTTGCTGTAGTCGTTCCCACCTCACTTTCTAGAGTTCCCACACACATTTATTTCCACATTTTACCATCTCATGTTTGGGTTGGGGTCCATTATTAAGAAGTAACTTAGTATTGTGTTGGTTAGCCATGGAGCTAACAGGAAGTCAGTGAGAGGCAGAACATTTTTATATTATTTATCAGTATTTTACTTTATATTACACTGTGATCTTGTAAAGTAAAGCTCTTTGAACCATATTTTTAAGCTCTTTAAACCATATTAAATGTAAAAATAAGCATTCATTAATTCTTGGGCTAAGTGTGCACTTTTATGACTCATACAGGGGATGCAACACGTAGCTCACCATCTCCCAATCCAATACATAGTAAGCTGTTGCTGTCCAGAACGCGCATGTAGTCTGAAAAAAACAAACACATCAACGCAATAAGCACGTTTTGGAAATTTTAGGAAAATGACACATCACAATATTCTGTTTTCCATATTCCGAATAGTAGGGGGTGTACTGAATTGTTCAACAAACCGTTTACCGTTGTACATCCCCCCCCCCGTGCGTGTGCGTGCGCGTGTGCGTGTGTGCGTGTGCGTGTGCGTGTGCGTGTGTGTGTGTGTGTGTGTGTCTGTGTGTGTCTGTGTGTGTATACATATACATATATATATATATATACTATATATATATGGGAGAGAGAACAATATAGTGTACAATACCTGTAGCAACAGTTAATGCAAGGCACAGGGAAATCCAACACTACCTTCCTCCTGTATTTCTGTCCTTAATCCATACTGTTCAGGCACTAAAGAAGCTGCCAGTGCATGTAATAGTAGTCTAATGAAGCTTGTCACCCCTGAGGATGATGAAGATGAAGAGGAAACTGGATCACAAACAACTCCTCCTCAACAAGACAGCCCGCCCAAGTCTCAAGAGGATCTCAATGGTGAGTAACAGAAGGAAACGTAAGAGGGCTGGCTTGGGGAAAAGGTCATCATCTCCAGTGGAGGACCGGATTCAACAAAGCAATTTGTGACATTGTTGTATGAAACTGTTTAGAGTACTCCAACACCTCTTTCTGCCTTTATTTGTCTTTCTTTCGTGTAACGTGGGGTTGTTGTTTATCTTGCACAACTTGTACATCTTTATTAGAGCTTAGAAACTTAGCTATCACAGTAGAATGCTTGAAATGGAAGCAGGCATGTATGTTATCAGATTCTGCCCACTGCCCTATACTAGAGCTGATATTAATCATGAGTCTTTAGCCCACTGCCCTATCCTAGAGCTGATATTAATTATGAGTCTTTTTTTCCCAGACTCTCTCAATGCCTCTCAGGAGTCCATTGGTCTCAGCAAAATCTGCTTCTTCGCCCCAGCGGTGTAAGTGCACATATCCACAGAGAACATATCATAAACAATACATAAACAATACTCTCTCTCTTCCTTCCCTTTTGTACACCTTGTTGGTCCCTTTAATACCCCTTTACTTCCAAACCCAACTCCCAGTATGGATTTAAGAGCCAGATATTATATACATACTCACAGACTGGAGACTTTGGCATTATTAACAGATATGGCACCTATTATTGCAGTTAGTTTGCAGTAGCATTTGCATACCTTGACACTTATAGATGTATGCATGACTGAAAAGACCAGGAGGACAATAGACCAATGGAAGTCCCTGCTGAACCATGGTGGTACGCTGTACTGTTGGCTGAAACACCGACCTACTCACGGCTGTTTCTCCCAACTGTAGGAGCTATATTGCAAAACGCCACTTCCTTCTTGCATACCACCATAGTCCCAACTATGTTGTTAATGACGTAATGCAGCACGCAGAGGGTAAACATGTGTTCTACACATTTACTAGAGCAGCTGATGGAGCGGCCTCATACTTAATCATTGTTGAATGAAGAACTAACTTCTAATGAGTGTGAGAAGAGTTTGATGCAGGAACGACGCTTCTAACGACTGGTCGCGGGCAGTAGTTCCAATCCAACACTAAACCGCTGAACCACAGTTGGAACCATGGAGATTGCGACAGTGGTTAGACAACGATGCTTTTGAGAAACGCACCCCAGGGCAGTAGGTTTTAAAAGGGAAACTGTTTAAGCATGACTGTGTTTTACTCACTGTCAGACGTGATCTTACTATCCCAGTTTAGACCGGGCGCAGGTGACTCTGGATCTGGATGGAATCGTTCAGGTTTTGGATCACCACCTGCATGACTCGTCCACTGGTATGATGACTCGGATTGCTGTGCTCAAATGGTTGTACCACCTCTACATAAAGACACCACGGAAGGTGAGCAAAGTCTTCACTTTACTGTTGCTCACTGCATGTGCTCAATATACAGTATATACCACTTTTCTTGCTAGCGTGACCTTGTCTTTATGCTTTATATCTTCCACTGTAAAAGTTCCTGTGCATTTTCTTCATAGATGTTCAGACACACAGACAGTCTATTCCCAATGCTGTTGAAGACCCTTTCTGATGAATCTGATGAGGTATGATTTGATTGTTGGAGTACATACTGTTCACTGAATATATGCTATGTGATTTGTGGGGAAACCGTTTTCTCTCTGTATCCTTGCACCTCTTAATCCCTCAGGTGATACTGAAGGATCTGGAAGTGCTTGCAGAGATTGCGTCATCACCAGCCGGACAGACTTACAACTCTGGGATGTGTGATAGTTCTGACAGCAAAGCAGAACTCCATGTTCCTGAGCACAGCAATATTGGCCATCAGCTGGTTGTTGGTGAGGCGTTCATGCAAAAGTTTAACAACGTGTTTTCTTTTAAGTTTGTCTGGGAACAGCAGCTGTGGATTGTTTGCCATAAATTAGCATTTTAGCATGCATTTGAATACCTGCCTCCTGTTTATTAGAAGTAGCTGAACCTCTGTCTCACACAGGATCCAAGATGGCTGATGCCTCCCCCTCCACCCCCAGCATGAACTCCTACTTCACTAAATTCATGATTAACTTGCTCAAGCGCTTCAGTCTGGAGAGGAAGTTGCTGGAGACCAGGGGAGCCTTCATCATCAGGTGATGACGCCCTCCAGACACGAGCACCTTTTCTCAGATCCCTATATGATGCTTTGGAGATCTTCTGAGCTCTCTCATCCCGTGCCAATGTTTGTTTTTTGATTGTTCCCCCCCCCCCCCAGACAGCTCTGTCTGCTTCTGCATGCAGAGAACATATTTCACTCCATGGCAGATATCTTGCTGAAGGAAGAGGACCTTAAGTTTGCCTCGACCATGGTGCAGACACTTAACACCATCTTGCTCACATCAGCAGAGTTGTTCCAGTTGCGCAACCAGCTCAAGGACCTGCACACTCAGGTGAGATTTAGTCCCGTATGTTCCATGAGTGCAGTTGAGAAGAAAAGTTACATCCGAAAGTCTACTTTTCTCTTTTTGCACAGTGCAATATATTCTTATATTCTACACCTTTCCTATGTCATGTCTTTTAGGAGAGTTGTGCTCTCTTTTGCTGTCTGTACCGATCCTGGTGTCACAATCCCGTGGCAACGGTGTCCCTCTGCTTCCTGACACAAAACTACCGCCATGCCTATGAGCTCATCCAGAAGTTGTATCCTTGAGTTCATATTCACTTGTTGCAGTGAAGCACAAGCCTCTGCCTTTGTCTATGTCAGGAGGGAAGTGAGATGGGAGATGTGAAATATGTGAGATATTTCTGTGAATATTATGTTTTAAACTGGATTAAATATGAAATGGTTCCTTAAGATATGTCTCTCAGTGGGGACCTGGAGGTGACAGTAGATTTCCTCATGGAAGTGGACAAGCTGGTGCAGCTTATTGAGAGTCCAATCTTTACCTGTAAGTGCTTAATCTGCCTCTGTACCGCCTCACTTCTACATCCCCAAGTCCATGTTGGTGCACAGCACAGATCTCTGTCTATCTCCCTAACTCTCTTTTCTAGACTCATACAGATATCTGTCTCCCTAACTATCTTTTCTAGACTCATACAGATATCTGTCTCCCTAACTCTCTTTTCTAGACTCATACAGATATCTGTCTATCTCTCTTTTCTAGACTTTAACAGATCTCTATCTCCCTAACTCTCTTTTCTAGACTTACGTTTGCAGCTCCTGGATGTGCAGAATAACCCGTATCTGATCAAAGCTCTGTATGGGCTTCTGATGCTGCTGCCACAAAGCCATGCCTTCCAGCTGCTGTCTCATCGACTGCGCTGTGTTCCCAACCCAGAACTTATGAGGACAGTGTAAGTATGCTAAACTCACTCAACTAGGCCTTATGAGGACAGTGTAAGTATGCTAAACTCACTCAACTAGGCCTTATGAGGACAGTGTAAGTATGCTAAACACACTCAACTAGGCCTTATGAGGACAGTGTAAGTATGCTAAACTCACTCAACTAGGCCTTATGAGGACAGTGTAAGTATGCTAAACACACTCAACTAGGCCTTATGAGGACAGTGTAAGTATGCTAAACTCACTCAACTAGGCCTTATGAGGACAGTGTAAGTATGCTAAACCCACTCAACTAGGCCTTATGAGGACAGTGTAAGTATGCTAAACCCACTCAACTAGGCCATGATCCCACTACATCACACCACAGCCCCAAGCACATCACACTACCACAACCCCTGTAAACACAGCAATCCCTCTAAAACATACAATGACCCGTTCCCCTTTAAACTACATAACACACCATCCAAGTACTCTCACACCACAAGTACTCTACACCTCTTCTGCTGCTGAGCAATGAAGACATCTCAACTCAATTTCAGCATTATCAGTAATCAGTTACTGAAATGACTTTATGTAACTTGTCAAAACTTGTCATTTTTCAGGGATGATTCAAAGTCCTGCAACATCAAGCGTTCCAATCAGGCCCATGTGGATTACACGGAGCTGCTCCAGCACTTTGACCGCGTCCAGAGCAAACACCTGGAGGTGCGACACCAGCGCAGCGGACGAGCGGAGCACACAGATAGGAAGCTAGCGCTTTGAGAGTCGCTGCATTCAGTGCCCAGCTGAGCTGTGTCTCGCTCTCGTCGTTGGGAGCACAGCGCTTGAAGTATCAAATGAACATGAACAGATTTCGGACCTCTAGCGGGAACCTTTTATCACGTGGATGTACTGTACTGTTGTTTTTCCAAGTGCTTTATGTTAAGGTGATGACTTTTGTTTGTTTGTGAAATGTATACACCAACACAGGCGCACACACACTCTGTCCTTTCTTTCCCAGCTTTTCTTCTGCAGTCTTTAACCAGTGATTGGAATGTCCTCAAATCAGTGTATTGTAGTTATTTCAAACCAGAGCAAGCTGGGATACCAAGGGCCTCCCCACACGTGAGTCCTTAGCAAGAAAGTTTTCTGGGTTGTATGCAAGCAGTGTCGGCTTGATTGCCCTGCTAAACACCTTCAGCAGCTTCGTAGTTTTGTTGGCATCGCTGATATCATATCTTACATCTCACATAAATACCAGCACTCTTTTCTGATTTCTGATGCCAAGCATCAACTTCTTTTCTGCATCTTTGAATACCTAACTATCTCTTAACTTTGGAGTCTAGAGTTAAGATGCATCTATAATCATGACTATTACATTCCTCTTATTCTCTTCTTTTGTCTATGGCATACACTCCACTGACCTAATATGGTCTTCGACCTAATTGTAAACAACAAATGTAAGTGTCTAAATTATAAAATAAATGAGGACCACAATAAATAATAGTAATTGCCAAATAAACTGGAATGTAAGATGACATAAATAAATACCCATGCCATAATCCCTTCTTCCATCTTGCCGTCATGAAGAATGAAGTATATACGGGGTGTTTATCGGTTCCCGTTTTAGGGGTTTGGGGGTATCCAAATCAATTTCCCTAAGATAATGAATTTATAATAAACAGGTACAACACAGTGTAAATAATGAGCGATGTTTTCCAAGACTACTACTGACCACTGTACGCTTACAAAGACAAGACTAACTTGCCACTCACTGTATTATCAGCAGATGGCGCCACTGTCATATGAAAGCAGTGGCAGTTGATCAAACTACAGACAAATCATGCATTTGAGTTTGTTTTACCTTGGTCAAGTAAGGAGCTTACTTTAGTGTGGCCAAGCTAATTTCAGAATCCTTCTTTAGCTTTAGTAATGGCTCAGGGAATAGTATAATTCTTGTTCAGGTGACCTCTAGGGACTCAATGTTCAGAGGGTTCCACTAGGTTAGTAAATACAGCATTAAAATAATAGTGTACTCTAACTCCCACCTCCACACATCCAAGGAAAGTACAAGACAAGTACAGTCTTGGCAAAGAAACGGTATACATTTGAAAGGATAGAGTATATATATATATATATATATATAGAGAGAGAGATATACATTTTTTTACTATATTTCAGTGCATTATTAAAGAGCCCTGCTCTCCAATATAGAGAGAGCAGCAATACAGTCGCTGTGTTTCTAAAGGTAACTGGGCAACTATTAATACAGTAATATATTCAGCACACAGATCAATGTATGTTAAGGCAGAAAATACGTTCTGCTATTCTGTGCTACTACTCTCTGCACATGTTGGTGTCAGCCTTGAGAGCTACAGCCATGTGCCTTACTAACAAGAAAATAGCATTGCTTTTGGGGACCGCTGGGTTTGTGCTGTGACACTACATTGAAACGCAAGAACATACTGGGTTAACCTGAGCAGAATATGGTCCATACTGACTCTTAACAATACTGGGCTGCGCTACAAGAGCCCACCTCACGGGAGGCAGGGGCCACAGCTCTGCTGGGAACATTGCCATGATCAGGGGAACCATGCTTCGGCCAGCCAATCTCAAGCCACACTTTGGGTTTCCTCAGCTTCACCTGCAGTTGTTAAGTTGTAAGTTTCACCACAGAGTTTCCAGAGAATTGACAGCATGGGAGGATTCTCCAGGGCTTGTTGTCTGAATCAAAGGTAATCTATCGACAACATGAACATAAGAGATTTTTTTATTTATATATCACTAAGTATTTATTTATTATATATGACCATAAAAATGTAGACAAGCAATGTTCTTTGATCAACTTGCATACGTTATCACGAACAATCACATTAAATTATTACCAGTAATTTAGATTATTAGCTCATTAGTTAATTCACTGACTATTTCTGTTGCCATTAGGCTTAATTATGCCTTTTAATCCACTAAAGTAATTCTCAGTCTGGGGTGTCCTTATAAATCTATTCTGCATGAAATAGCACAAGCCATTTCAGTTTAAAAAACATTTCTTATTGGCTCACTTGTTTGCCAAACACGTACCCTGGGGCTTCCACAATCACATTACATGAGAATAACTCTTCAAGGAATACCGTGTGAAATTTGAAGATGATCCCACAGGAGTCTCTCTGGCTGACATCCTCATGCGTATACCAGCCAATGCGCTATCCTTTCATGAATTATTTCCAGACATCACGGTGACCGTGTAGCAGGGCAGAGGAGACAGCCTGTGTTGGGGCTGTGTCTGCGTTGTCCTCTGGGAGAGAACACAACGACCAGAAGAGATTGAAGAGTGAAAGATGGATGTTGAATTGTTGCTTCAGTGCCATGATTATGATGCAAAACCAGAACCATGACCTTAAGATAAAGCATGTGAGGAAATACAGGCCCAGCAGCTGGTGATAGAGCTGTGAAACAGGCTGGATGTGGTCACATATTAAACTAAATGAACAAAAGAAAGATGAGCTACAAATATAAAATACAGCCATAAAAAAGTTATTAGAAACAAGAATTTGGGTCAAAACATTGCTGGTGTAGGGGCAATTTGTAGTGGAGTCAACATTAAATTCTGCAAATCAGGAGCAAAATGTAGGCCTGTGTACGGCAAATACTCTTTTAGATTGGCCAGCTACTGCCATCTACGGGCATTTTGGAGACAGACTGAACCTGCAACGAAGAGAATCGTTTGTATTTGTACACAGTCGTCCACTTCCAGCACCACAGCAGCTGCTGACAAGACTGCAGATCCTATTTTGTTTTTAAAAGGCAGGATAATCAAAACTTGGGCACATTTTTTGTACACCTTACTGGGCGCCATTGGGATATGGATGTCTCCTGAGACAATTAGTGCCATGATGCCGAGTGTGTTCGGCAAGTACTCTGACACCCAAGTCATTATTGACTATTGTTCAGGCAGTATGGCATTATCCCTCTTATGGATAAAGATATGGCTGTAATGGTGGACAAGGGATGGACAAGGGAATCAGAATCAACGGCATAGTGCCCTGCACAGTTTACAGACCACCTTTTCTCAGTAAAAGGTCACAGCTGTCCCACGACCAAGTGCTGGTCACTCAGAACATTGCACATTTAGGGATACCTGTGGAGAGGCGCATCAAAAAGAACAAACTGTTTGACACTATTATCTGTTATTATCCCTTTGACCATTGCTGGTGCCTGCCTCCTAACAAACTATCAAAACAAGCCACTGGTCACGGATTGGGCCAAAGAACTGACTATGTGTCAACCTCACTGTAAAGAAGAATAGGGAATCTATTTTTTCAGTGTAAGTATGAATCCCTGATTGTTGAATTAACAACACAGATTACATAGAAAAAATAATGAACAGAGGACTTGATAACTGTCAAAGTGGATCACCACCTCTGATAGAGCAAGCAAGCCAAATACTAAAATGTGAGTTGCAGAATTGATCTTTGCAAAAACTTTGTAATGGTTTGGAGTGAAAATTGACTATGCTTAAATTAATTGTACCACTTTTGGAAAGAAATTGTATCTACTAAACACTTTACAGCCTTCTATAAGCTGCTGCTGTCTGCTCAAGAGGTCCATGTAGTGCCCGTCATAGCCTTATCATATTTTGATGATCCACTCTCACACTGCACCTCACTCTGGGGTGGATGTAAACATGATCTGTGAAAGAACCGGAGAAATCAGGGACAGATCCATTCCTATTTCGTCTGCTATCTGGGATAGATCCATTTTTGTCAAGGCTGGAACAAGCTCAATTCTGAGACCGGTTGCTTTTTATTGATAGGACTTTGAGAGTACTCAAACTGCTTTAGATTGTGACATGTTGTGGGACAAACTATAAAATTATGTATAAACATATTGTCAATGAATTAATTTGAGCAGGCTGAATATGGGTTAAGCAAAAAGTTATGTTACTATTTAAATAGTCAAACATTTCTAATGTATTGATTGATGGATATGTTATGGTAAAGACCAAAAATAGACCTTTCAAGCTAACTGTTGATTAAGCAGAGGAACTTAGGCAAGGGGACTATCCTACATTAACCAGAGATGCACCTGATGGTAAATAGACTCAGTTTGATAAATTGTCTTAAAGATGGTTTTGTGAAAGGATGTTGATATTGAGCTCAATAAACAATCAAATAACAACCCTCCCGTCTACGCTCCAAGAACACTGTGATAGGCTAGGATTGTTTATGGCTTGGTCCGAGTCACTATGTTTGTTACCCATTTACAGAGCCAAGACTGTGTACGAACACCAGGGTTTTTTTTGCGTAAATACTTAACTGACAGCTAAAGGACCATGAAGAGAAATGAGCAGAATTTGACAAAAATGGTATGGGATTAGAATCACAGATTTAGCCTTTAATTAAACCAAAACTCCCTGATTCTATCAATAAACTCCCAGTTGGTGCAAAAATTGAGGATTCTTTGTCATTGTTTGTTGATTTCACTGTTGAGTCGGAATGATTCAGCTTGGATGTTTTATTTACATAACAGTAATCTTTTTAGTAGTATTACTACCAAGAGGTTGCATGATCTGAAGAAATTATGTCTGTGCTTATATGAGAAAATACAGTGGTAATCACAACCTTGATGTAGTTTCTGTTCTTTCAGGAAATGCAAGGATTGTAATTGTGTCAGTCTGTGCTCTGTTGTTTGAGCATCAAGCATCAGATATCAGGTTTGGTCTGAGGCAGCAGCTGGCCTGCCCCCATAATGCTGGGGACGGTTGACATCTTTTCGGGGGAGATACTGATGTAATCCGTCCATATCAGTGGCAAAAATGTGTACCTGCATCCACACTATCACTATGTCAGAAAACAAAATGTGACACAACTCAGTGTATTTGACATTGAAATTAAAGACACTGAAATTGAAAAATTAGGCTATATGTGAGACTAAATGTGATGCAGATGCATCTTTGGTTAGTTGTTTGAAATAGTAAACCACAGGCAGTAATTGGTCAAGTTTATATAGCGCCTACTACAATATTGTCCAAACTTTAGTCAAAAGTCTAGCTTGTTGGCGAGTCTAGCCACTATTAGTTAACGCTATGATTGGATACTGTTCAGAGAGCTCACTATTACCACTACATTGCCATCTTGTGGCGATCAAAATTCAGCTGGATGCAGAAACGACAGCTGTTGTAAAAGTTGTACCTCCAGTGGTGCGAACTAGTACAAAAACGGTCAAGGAGGGCTTGTATATTAAAATTTAAGACTTGTGTTCCAGAAGGTCAACCATGGGACTAAAACACTGCTAACATCAGACATATGCTGACAGTTCAATCAGAGGAGGGGATGGACTAAAATAACTTTGATAGTACTGTAGTAAGATGCATTGTGTCCTGGGCATGTTGGAATTTCCATTAATTAAGGTTACTTTTGTGCGTGTTCCCAGTATCATTACAGGATGCATATTGGATGAATTCGTGTATGGACACTTCCATGTCTTTAACACTGTCACATCTCAAACGGAAGTCGTGAATTGTATCATTCATTTAGCTTAAGCCCGGGTGTACCTTAGTATCGCTTTTAGGTCAAAACAGAAAACATAGGCTATAGCCTATGTGCCTTAATCAGGTTTTCATTATTTGTATGCAAAATATTCCCCCATTTTATTATCGAACTCAACTCTGTAGAAATTATCAAACTGACGTGAGATTATTTCAGTCGGAACTGAAGTTAATGACTCAGTTGCAAGTGGGGATTTAAAAGTAGGTGCACAATGCGTCTTCCCACGATTGGCCAAACCATTTTCGCTGTAGGGCATTTCCTTCGGTCATGGCTGTGTGTCGACGCTTAGTTACCAAAATTAGCTATCTTCGAGGATTAGGCCATACCGATTCATTTTTGCATGGCGTTAGCCCCCTAACAACATCTGAAAGACATCAAATGTTATCTGAAAACGCAGGGGGAAAGGCCAGCACAGAGCGTTTCGACACATCCCTGCTGGAGTTCCTTGTTTGCCCACTGTCAAAAAAACAGCTGAGGTGAGAATATGGTCAAGAACAATGACATTGCCATCTGATTTTTAACAATTTGTCTTGGTGACATTCAGAATGAAAGGAATATCATTATGCCTACTTGGTAATGTAATTTCTCATGAACGTTTCTGTTCCTCAGATACGACGGAAAAAACAACGAACTTGTAAACGACGAGCTTTGCATTGCTTACCCCATTGTCGATGGAATTCCAAATATGATTCCTCAGGATGCTAGGCTGATTCAAAAGAGCCCAGAAACATCATCGCCAGGCGATCAACCTCAAGCTTAAACTAACGAACTGATTATTTAGTTGCTTTGATTCTTAAAATATCATCCAATATGCTAGTAACTCTCTCTACGCTGACCATTCTAATCCCTGTCATTTCCCTTTTGGGACTTCTGTGTTCTGCAACCATGGACGAAAACTTTCCCCAGGGTTGTACCAGCACCGGAAGTTTGTGTTTTTACAGTCTCCTATTACCTGTTACGATCCCTGTCTATGTGTTTTTCCACCTGTGGAAATGGATGGGACTCAAGTTATTCAGACACAATTAAATGTGGACTATTGTAATGTACAAACAACAAAAATAAATGGTTTTATTACTGTATACCATTCGTTTGTGCCAAAAACCATAGCCTACTTCTGAACAACTCAGTAAGGTTGTGAAATTACAATAAGAGGCAATGAAAAAAAACAACCTCAAAAACATGAACTTGATTAAGAACCACTTTAAATCACATTTAACATAACAAATGGAAGTGTTTGAAATTATTTCAAAATGACATGAAACGAAAGCTAAACCAGCATGTTAATTCTGAAATGTTGAATTTGTCATGAAGAAATCAAGCTAATCAATTTTCAGTAAATGTTCACTTTTTATGTTTCTTCCCGTAGTCCTCTTCGAGCTTCATTAAGGGACATTGTGACTTTGGGGACTCTTTTTTTTCTCCTTTCATCTTAAAAAAGAAGGATTCATTTAGGCGCATTTGCACAACTTTGAGCTGAGTAAGATCTGTTTTGTTCCGCTGATGCATGTCACTCTCCTCTCTCACTATGCTGGTAGTCTTCTGTCCTCGTTCTCTGTGGGGCAAGCTCAGGTCAACAGGTGGCTCAGTGCACTTGTTCATTGTATTGAGTTGAAAATGAAGAAAGGTTGACAGTTCTGTAGATGTGAAGAAGTTCTCTGTCTGAGTGGCAGTTTCAACTGTTGACTTCCATGCAACAGTTGCCAGTAGCTCTTGAAATGGCTGTTGTGACTTTGTCTGTTTGAACTCAGGTGTTGAAGTCACTTCATCACTGGGCCCTGAGATAAGCGATGGAGATAGAAATTTATTCTGTGTTATGAACAGATCCTGGCTATTTATGTATTCAGTGCTTCCCTGGGATTCCTCACACTGCTTGACTGCTTGGAATATAGGTGGATTAGCTTCATGTTCCTTACCAGTGCCAATCAATGTGGTATTGGAGCAATATCGTGGTGCATCACAGCATTTTGTTACCATTGAACCCATTGGTGACAAATCAAAGAGAACTCTCTTTTTAGGTCGGACTTTGACAAGATTTATATCTTGACCAACATATTTCATAGCCTTTGGTACACATTTATTCATATTTCCAAGTTCTTGGGTCTGGATGGGGTGATGATCTGTGTATCTCTTGTCAGTTACCTCATGAGGCGGATTGACCTTTTTTGACTGTGTGGGTATATCGCCTGGTTGCAGTGCAGATTTGTCTTGTAAAGCTGATTTTTTCTTCTTCTTCAACTTCTTATCCTTTCTTCTCTTTTTCTCCAGATCTTTTATCTTCCTTGAGTGGTGGTCTTCACCATAGCTAAGACAGAGTGAAGGCTTCCCCTTGCTTTTGTCCTTTTCTTTTTTCATTTTTTTGGATTTCTTCTTTTTCTTACTTTCCATCTTCCTTGCGGTCTTGAGTGAAGGGCATTCTTCTTCAATGCAGCTGGCTATCTCTCTCTAAAGAGTAATATACATACATCTCAACAGGGGACTGATTAAATGTGTGAAAATTGTGATCAAAAATTGTGCTTAGTCATATAACCTAGCTACTAACATGGCAGGGGAAAATACATAGCTACACTCAAAATGTTATACATGTATGTAGGGAATAGCCAACAGGCTCTTTTACTTGTCAGTTATAAGGATTCACAGTTAGGCGACCAAGGCGTTACCTACCAAGTACAACTCGCAGGCCATCTGCTCTTCCCGAAAGCGAACTCCGGAGGCCAGTGTGATCATCGAGTTTTTCCAATCGTCAGCTAAAGGGACCATAAACACCATTAGTTTAATGTACAAGAGCTTTTTGAAAATGTGACCACCATGTACTCTACCAGGCAGCTTATGCTACTTGCAGCACTTAGTATTGATACATCTAAAATTTCAACTTGTAGGACATTTTGGAACTGTTTGAATTGTTGACTTAAAGCTACGTCGGTACGTGGGCTACACAAAATCTCACACGAAAGCAGTGAGAAAACTGTAGCTTAGTTTACAGGCTTAACTTATAGCCATACATGGTAGAATGTACAGGTTGCCTTAAATCATTTTATGGAGATAAGTAGGCTACTTGAGCTTTGTTTTCAGACAGCGCTCTAACCACTGTAAGGTCAGTCCTATGCTAACTTGCATTGTCACGGCATACATTGTAACATAGCCTACTACTGAATAAATCGTTGGAAGGACTGTACAGTAAACAGTTTTACATTATAGCAGCTCAAAAAAGTAATGTTAATCTCAGTTCATTTTCAGATATGAGGCTAAAGCCTCATAGTAACTTACCCTGTTTAAGTTCTATATAGCTCGTCTCATCAATTTCCGAAGTTCTGATAAAGCTGTGTTTTATCATTGAGTGTGTGGCGGGAGACTGAGCTGACAAGTAAAGCTAAATGACGTAAACTTCCTCTATGGAAATGTAGACACTTCTGAAATATGTGACTTAATACATTTCGCTTTTTTAGATTGCATACTTAAAATAAAAAAATATATTGACCTTCTATTTTACAGTTGGCTTACTAAAGAGGAAAATTATGTGACTGCATCTAAATTTCAAAGTATAGGCTAATAACTTTATTACCATACTTTCAGATTCGTGGTCAAGCACCCTCATCATAGGCAGACAAATGTCTATGACCCTCATTGATCACTTCTCTGGCATTTCTGCGTCATAAATCGCCTGGTTCTCGCTAGTCACAGCTGTAATCACAGCCAGAGGAAATTATCTCAAGACTTTGGTTTATTTTGAAGGCTGACAGTTTCCTATTCCCTAGACTGCAGGAAATCAAGTGAGACGTCTGTTGCTTTAGTTACACATACATAATACGATAATAATTTAAAAACTGTTGTAATACATCTGATAGCGTTGTTTAGTCATAGCCATTGCGTAGAATCAGTTTGTTCAAGTTTTTCTTAATTATTTTCCATTGTAACATTTAAAGAAGCACTGTAGGCCTATACATTTTTTTTCTCAATCATTTTATTTTATCATCCGTAAAGAATATTGATTCATATAAATACATGATGCAAACGTTTGGACATAATGGAAGGTACTATATTTATATCCACAATGTATGTTGTTGAATTTACTAGAGTGACTAGGTCAGGCAATAGAGTTTTACCCCCTGGGAGTTAGAGAGGCAGGAGGGCTGATGTCATGTTGGCAGACATGTTTGCGTTGCTTTGTGGTGTCAGTGTGATTTACAGACATGATAGGCTTTACCTGCTGCTATTGTAATACGCAGAGCCGACAGGAGGTCAGTGAGCTGCTGTAATGAAGCACTTCCTGTTTGTGGAATGAAGTACAACAGTTGTTAATGGCTTTGGCATTAAGTGCTGAGGTATTAGAGAGCAGATGCAGTGAATCTCTGTAACACAGAGAGATTTGCAAATATCACCAAAATACTAAGCGTCAAACGTCAAACATAATGCACATGACTGAAACTGCACATGACTGAAACGGAATAGGCCTACTGGTACTGGTGGTGGCATTACATTACATTTTTTTGACTTCCATAATATGTCCATGTAATATATCAATTTGTATATATACAGTGAAATTATTTGGTGTTGTGGTGTGATTGAACCAGATGTTCAGGATGTATTCATATTTGACCATTTTTATTGTTTGACTGAGGTAATGACTTCAGAGATTCTCATCTGATTTATTCTTTTGATGGTCCATTGACATAATGAATATCCAACACAGTCAAGGGATTTGTTTTATCTTTGTTTTGTGTTGTTTTGAATGTTAAACCTTAGACCTTACCTATTTTTGGAAAGCAGCATGACCCCTTAAGTGTTAAAACACTTGGTTGTAGCACAAGCTTTTCACTGCCTCAGCAGAGGGCCCGGATACTAAAAGTCATAATTCATTCATCAGAGCCTCTAACCAAGCTGGACCCTGCTATTAAAAGAACCTGATAATCTGCAAGATTGTTAATGTCACATTACAACACCATCATGCTGTGCTTCTTGTTGTCTTGTCATGGCCAGACTGGTTAACGCCATGCTCGTGAGTGGTTTCCGAAATGGCGTCAATGTAGAGCGGACATTACAGCTCTCTGTAAATCCCTGAATTAAGCAGAAGGTCATTGTGCATTATTTTCCAATGCTATCAATCATGAGTCTTTCCATCAACTGGTATTTTATGGGTCTTGGTTTTATATCTAAGTTCTTCTGATTTTAGATTATACAACATAGTTATTATAGTACAGATATCTATTTGAATACAATCTGATCATAAAGATATCAAGTAACCATAATAGAAGTTTGTACAGACAGTATACAATAGAAGTGAGTACAACCCTGTGCAATATTACTTAAATGTATTGCCTCTTCTGTAAACCTAAAGACTAACCGTTTAGATTTACTATATTCAAGAGAAAGGCAGCACAGTAAGAACTCAATGTTACAAAAGTTAATACACCTTTCATTACTGAGACTGTAATCTTTTATTTTTGATGATTTATCTAAATTCTCCTCGGCGTGGCGGATACCAGTGTATTTTCTGCCATTCTTCAGAGACAGGTTTTTCCGTTGCTTTTTGCTAGAGGGGTTGTGTTGCCCTATTCTTTTCTTTAAACCACCCCAAAGGTGTTTTCCGTTGGATTCAAGTCAGGTGACATACTTCGCCTGGTCATAGTTTTCCTTTTGTAGTAGCTCTTGAGTGATTTTAGTCGTCTATTTTGGATCCTAATCATGCTGGAATGTTTCCGTCTTGTCAGCCAATATTTTGGTACATCTTCAGGCATTCGTGGTGCCATGTATAAATGTCATCTCCCCAACACCTTTTGTACTGATGCAGCCCCATATCATCACACTCCCACCTCTGTTGGGACTATACATTGACTGTGGTAGTCCTGGCCAGCTTCCTGCCATATATGCTGGACCCCATCTGAGACGAATTTATCTTGGTCTCATCTGATCAAAGATTGTGCTCCCAATATTCATCAAGCTTCTTCTCATGCAATTTAGCCAAGTTTAATCTTGCAGTTTTGTGCCAAAAAGCAAGCAAGGTTTTTTATTTCTTGGACGCTGTCCATAGAGGTTGTCGTCTGAGCTGTAACAGAAACCTACATTTCCATTGACAACCCCTGTGCCGAGTCTGAGGCACTCACCGTCTGTTTTTCAGAGTTAGGTTGTGCAAGTAGCGTACTGATTCTTTCCCATGCGGAGCCATGTTGCACACTTGCTAATAGATACAGTCCATTGATAAGGTTCTGGTATTCACAAGTCATTTTACAACCATGCTCATGCAATTAGGCTAATTGGAAATCACAGGTGTACTCAATTTAGATTCGATGATCACAGGTTGTCTAACGAATGTACAAATGTATTCAGTTTTAATGCAAATGTGTGGGTGCTCATGAAATATTGAGTTAAAAAAGTAGAAAAGCTAGTAGTAATAAGTTTTGTCTCAAAGTTATATTCCAATGCTAAAACCATGATAAGCTAAATGCTTTTGGAGCTTTTTAGATAACTGTTTTCAGTGTAAGAGATGGTGAAAAAAATCACATACCATTGGTGTTAACCAAGACTGCCAGAACTCACCATGAGCTTGCATAGATACAGGGGCGTAACTATAGGGGGTGCAGCAGGTGCGGCTGCACCTGGGCTCGTGGGTCTTGGGGGCCTGTAGCCGGGGTTTTTTCGTGCCCAAGAAAAATATCTGCGCAGGGGGAGGGGGCGTGGCGGCAGCGGCAGTTACAAACATGGGGTACGGGACTGTAAAATGTTTGGGAACCACTGCCTTACGCCACTGACTAGGGCCCGTCATAAAAGCCTGCACCTGGGCCCGTCGTAACTACTTTACGCCACTGCATAGATACCTACCAGAAATTGCCAGGTTTGTTTAAAACAATTGTCAGATAGAACCACAGCCATGAAAACAGTATAGTTATGATTGCTAACAAGCAATGTAGTATAGGCCAACTCATGCTCAAATAAGTTATTTGCCCATTACCTTGTTAGCTGGCTTTACAGTCTGTGCCCAGTAACTCCACTGACCTCTGTTTGTGCCTGTTTAGTTGTTTACCAACATGCAACAAGTGAATGCTTTTTTTATTACAGGGAAGGTAGTGAGGAACTATAATATAATCTCAGGGAAATTAAGGAGATTGCAAAATAATATGTTTTGTTTCACCATAATGAACATAATGGAATCAATGAAGTAATAATACAACCACTGACAAATAATACATTGCTACAGTAAAGCTATATTACAAAACATTACAACTCTGAGGATGTATGAGGACAATACATGCTTTTTGAGTTTTGGTCGTGTTGGATATTAAAAGTGTTTTACATTATTGCAAATGTGCTTTGTCCTATTTTAGGCTACCATCTGGGAGGACTGTTGTGTTTCAGTTGCAGAACAAAGTCCAGCATGTGTTTCTCTCAGGTGTGAAGGTCCAGAGGTGTTTATAATGGCCTGGCCACTTTACATGAAAGTCTTAGGCCCATGACAGGCTGCAAATAACACCTCCATGAGCACTTGTTTCCCAGAATTAGCTTTTGAAATGGCACACGCTTTTGCTGTCATATAAACATTAATCACTGAGACACGTGAGAGTATAGTGGGTGGCGAATGGTTTCTCAATAGTGATGAATTATGATGAGATCCTTGATAGATGGTACCACTGAGGTCTAAAGTTCTTTCAGAGCTTCGACACATTAATGTGTGTCAAACAAAAACACTTTCCTGCCCAGACGTTCAACCTTTACTACGTTTCGTTAGGACCAGGCACATGATGTAAATGACCAAATGGAATCCCCTTCCGTTGTAGGGCCCATGGACAGTCATAAGGAACTGTGGATTTACAGTCCAAGGCAGACTAATGTTGTTTCTGTTCATTCATGCTTGGATCCTGGTAGTGATGCACTGCAGGGATATTCCGTCATTCCATATCTGCACAGCAAGGCTTATTTTCATTGCGGTCGGCGTCTTCAAAAGAGGTCCAGGAATTCTTACTATTTTAGAATGTTACGCATTTCCTATATTTATTCTCGCCAGCATGAAGGAGTTATTATGACGTATTTGTTGTTTGGTTAGAGATAGCCTGCCATTTTTTTCTCCTACATTTCATTAATGTCTGTAAGCTTTAAAAATATGTGTGAAATCAAGTTAAAACAATGATCATATGTATCACGTTCACATAAAAAAAATCACCTTTTCAACTGGTATAGGAACACACTAGAAGATTAGACACTACTGTAAAACATGACTGGTATAGGAACACACTAGAAAACTAGACACTACTATAAAACATGTCCGGTATAGGAACACACTAGACAACTAGACACTACTGTAAAACATGACTGTTATTTGCTACTATCAGGCTGAATAAGAATATAGAGATATAGAGATAAAACCTCAAATGGAGATGTGTGAGGGGTATGTTAAGGACAATGCATATACTGTATGTCAACTGTATTAGCTCATGCTTTTATACTTGTAAAACTTTGGAAAGGAACTTCTCTGTCTCCTTTCAAGCTACCAAGAAAATCACAAAATGGAAATACTTTATAGCAACACCACTAAGGAAGAATACATCTAGTCACTCATATTCTCATCAGTCTGTTTCAGTAAAGTTAAATGACTGTTATTATTCCTATTTGAATAATATCACCCAGAATATGTTAAACAATAAATCAGAGAGAAACCCCAAAATAGGGACAGAATGATCTTTATGAGTTAATTCGACACTACATTTAAAGACCTTCATAATTCCATGTTCTAGGTGAAGTGTCGGATATCTTCTCATGATGGCTTGTGATTCTTAATCCATATAAAAATTGCCTACACATTCATGCCACATACCTTTAGTGACATATATAGCATGCATTGATCCAGCATGAGGTAATGAGAACTGAAGTTTTGAGGTTGAAAGGTCCCCCCTGCCCCCATGAAGCTAAATACTGCCTGGGATTGTATTGACAGGGTTTAGGATCTCATGCAAAGGCCAAAGGTCTTTTTGTTTGGTGGGTGTCATCTAAACAGGCCATACCCAATGCAGGCCATACCAGCACTACCTAAAATGACAAGGGGGTCAACATCGTTACTGTGCAGACCCACAGTGCCATATATCTTGCACATATGGTATGTAAACAACTTTAATTGCTTAACACCTGTGTAGTTTGTTTAACAGAATGACACTAAAACAGAGAATAAACACATCAACAGGTACAATGAGAGGCCTTTTAAGATTAGCAATATCATTACTTAGTGCACTAAGGGCATCTGATAATACAACTGTAACATAACACAGAATATGTTTACATGACAGTGATGCCCTCTTGTCCTCTGTGTCCCACAGGCTTCGTATAACAGTCTTCGTATAACGTCATGGACTGCTTGCTCTCTGCCGTCATCTTCTTTTTCCTCGTGTGATTGGCAGCAGGCATGCCTGCAGCTCTGACAGAAACCCTAACCAGCCCAAAAGGGAACATCTATAGGTCGGACCTGTTTGGTTCCTCTCTGGGATGTATTCCCTGTGTCATGACATAGCCATTCCTCTGCCACATTTAGAAAACTTCTGTCATAGTTACCTAATGTGTCATCTTGAGGCCATAAAACTAGGCCAGGCTGGTCCAGCTCCCACGATGTCCCCTGAGACACCTGCAGCTGCAGAGGGGAGTCCTGACTTCAGTGCCCAAGGTTCATATGGATTAGAATGGTCAGACTGAATGATGATGCAATTTTACCAGAGATTACCAAATTAACAAAGAATATGAGACAACTTTTGTGCTGTTTAGAAAAAAAAGTAATGTTTAATAATATGATCAATAACCAGTTACGTTGCATTGAAAATAGTTTTTGCTGTTAACATTAATTATACTGACCTTTACATCCTCATGAAACAACATTATCTTTTGTGAAATCGTTCTAAGACCTACCAGAATGATTAAACAACAACTATATGCTTAGAATTTTTTTTCATATCACAAACCAGGATTTTCGGATGCTCTCCATGCCACGTCTAAGGAAAATAACAACAAATCACCTCCACAGAATGACGCGTAGCATCCCACAAGTGACTGCAATAAAAGAAAAGAAAATGAATGAAACTGTGGTTCATTTATGGCTTAGCGTTTCTCTCGCCAAAATTATCCCTTAAGAATCCGCTACACCCTCCTTGGTTGAAACGGTCATATAGCAATCGCCATATATAAACCCACTTTACATTATGTTAAGATAAAAACCTAAAATTTGACATTCGAAAACAGATATGACAAGTCATATGTGTGCCCTGGTAATACCAGTAACAGACGAGCTTTAAATATTTCTACTTGTATGGCACCACTCAAACAACAACACGCAAATGGTGGCATTCAAGTGCAAGACAATTACTTCTAACCTACCACGCAAGGTGATGAAAACTGCAGTAGCCAACTCCTGTGGAAGTGTTGACATGCACGTGGTTATCCCTATCAAGGGAGGAGTGACATCAACACCAATAATGAAGGCGGCTCATCAATGGGCAGAAGGCTATAAAAGGAACTCAGCGAGGCTTCTAATCTTATCTGATTCATTCCGTTCATCTACTGCCTCAAAATCTGCGCAGCAAAACGATTTTCCAAGACAAGGCTGACCCACAAGAGGCAAGTGGAATAATCAATAATGATATGCGTATAGTCTTTTTGAAATGTGCTCTCAGAATAAAACGTGTAGTTGATGATGATTTTGTGCTAAACATTACTTTTTCATTTCAGGTTTCAAACCACAATGTTAGCCACCAGAAGAACTTTATTTCTCATCCTCTGTGTATTATACTACTCAGTTATCTCGGACGGAAGGCCAGTGAGGTTTGTCGTCTTACTTTCCTAATTTCCCAGTGTCTTAATAAAAAAAAAAAAAAGTAAAAAAAATCAATTGTTTGCTCGTAATGGCATTTGCACAAATTCTAAATGTTACATTTTTCATACCATAGAAAGAGGTCTGTGAGCGAAGTCCAGCTAATGCACAACACCGGAGTGCAAAAACACATACAGGAGAGACAGGACTGGCTCCAGATGAAGCTTCGGGACATCCACACTGCTGCTATCAGGAACTCTGACCGTGGGAGAGCGCGAAAGCTGCTTCCAGAAGATTTACCGGATTTACTTGAACAGTTATCTCCTGGTGATGTTGAAAACCGAACATTTTGGAAAAGCTAAATTTTTCCTGATGGCGGAATTCTGTAGGGTTTGTTGAATATTCCAATATGAAATAATTACGTTTTGATTTAGTACTTATTTATTTATATACATCATTGTCATGTATTTATTTATATTCATTTAATTCTAAACTATTTGAATGTACAGATATGGCAAAGCCATGATATGTTACGACTAACAGCTGCACTTTTAATGAATTTGTAAACCCCAGTGAGACATTCGGCAAGAAAAGATGAGAGGGACCAAACTTTTATACTTGTTTTATTTGATTTGGAAATGTAAGCCTAGCTGTTTTGTTCAAGGCATCCATATCATGTTTTACTCCACTAGTGATGACATAAGAGCCGCCAGCACACTGAGATCTACTGAGATATCTTGTCTAGGCTACAGACCAGTGTATTTATATGAAGATAATGGGAAAAGATCAAATACTGTAGGCCTAAGGAAGCTACAGTAGCCTAATTTCAGTTAATAACAAGTTCAGTCATGTGCAACTGTTACCTCACAAATAGGCCTAGGCTACAGAGGGCAACATTGCAGTGTATTTTACTGTTCATATCGTCATACGATTCACAAAAGTTAGAGCCTATTGTTAATGTATTGTTATTTGCTACAGTATTTGTTCCTAAAGCTATTGTTGATGTGTTCAGTATTTATAACGATTTTGTATTCATTGCTTGATTAATTCAACTTACGCATATGAGTGACCTTGTCATGTCGTGTCAGCATTGACGGTTTAATATCCTATTTATTAAAGTACTCCTTTTGTGAAACCTATTGCGTTGGCAACATTGTGTATGTTTGAGAATGCACTGACATCTGACATCAAGAAGTTCTTGCCACAATCTGATGCTGGGCAATTGCAATGGACATCGCAACGTTCTAGAGATGTTCTCAGAACTAGTTGAAAACTGGATGGTATAGCAGTGACCTTGAAAATGATCAGCTGACATAGTCTACACTCAAAACGGCATCAAACCATAACGGTGCATGCGAGTGAGAGTTTAATGGGATAATGGGAAAGACGAAACCTGACGTAAAAACTTTGTCCCCTGAAGCGCACTGAAACAAGTGGCTTACGTGAAAAAAAGCCTCAGGTCTACTTAATAGCCTATATAATATCTCCTTTCTATCCTATCCATATTGCCTAAGAACCAGTAAAACGAAACTGGTTCATCGTTTTATTTCTGCAAAGGAAGATGCAAATTACACCGAACAAACAAACAAACAAATTAACAGTAGGCTTAGCTATTATTCTAAAGAGTATGCTGTGGCGTCCACGTTACGGTGGCTATAAAGTCTCAAAACGCAAAAGGGATTAAAATAAGTATTAATAACACCAAAACAATTCAAAAGACGAAGATAGGAAGTTGCTCCGAAGTAGGCCCTACTGACATGTGTACTGACAAATTATTCTTCCAATTATAGCCCAAGTATCTGCTACGAAGGCGTCATGCCCTCGCGAGAACTAGGCTACGTGATTGTCAGTCTTGATAGCTAAAGAAGCGAAGACCTGCTGCGACTGCGAGAATGACTTGAAGTGTGCAAGTACTATCGATGGCTAGCTAGTTAGCTAGTGCAGTGTTGCTTGGACTCTCAGTTAACATTGACGTTTACTGTAACTTTACCTGGTATACGCTGTTCCCCCAGATCTACCATGCATCAGTTTACAATAAGCTTCATTCTAAACTGACAGGTAAAGGAACATCCGAGGTTTTGTTTTGAACTGTGTAGTTTAACGTCACTTGGTTGGCTGCCTGTCAAACACCATTCCAGCTATGCTAGCGTTAGGTGTCGTAATGTTCCTAGCTAGCTTGGTTAGCTTTGCCTGTGGGGTAATGATCCCAGCTGTTTCCTTATTTGGAAGATCTTTCAGTGATAAACGTTAACTCAGCTATCCTAAGTTAGATTCTTGCTACCTGATCAGGCTGTATGGGAAAGGCTCTGCCACGTAAACATTGCTCTTTCATATGGCTTCGTACGAGAAGGGAAATAATGGCACTGATTCAACTATAGGTATAGCAAAACTAATATGTTAGCCTTTATGCTTTGATGATGTAAAGTTAGCAACATATTCTTTACCACGTCAGCTGACAACAAAAAGTTATAACCTTGCCAATGTTAAACTAGTTAGACAGACAGATAGATGTTTCCTTTAATTTACAGTAGTCAACGATGGAAATCCAAGGATGGTAACGTCGAGTTGTCTAACGTTAGTCTGTTTATTTACTATCTAGTGTCTATCTCGGGTAGGTCAGTAAAAGTGAATAACTTGTGCCTAGCTAACTATGCTACACAGCAGAAAGCTGTATTTGAACTTGGTTGAACACAGATTAATGCTTAAAATGCACAACTAATCGCTTTCAAATGTCAACACCGCATAACTTGTTTGTGAAAAAGCAAAGTAAACGCTTCAGTGCTGCTTGCAGATTTGGGGTATTTGGCGACACCGGGTGGCGACTGGCGGGGAAAGCTTTCAATTGGAGATGTAGGTTTGTGTCGTGATGAAAACAGTAACACGAACGTCAGTAGGTGTACATTTCTCTCCAAATTGCCAGGTTATTACTACATAATTGTTTAGGATTCACCGCAGAGCTCGTTATTTTAAGTTGCGTAATATAGGAACTAAGGTAGGTCTAACGTTACTCTTTAATAGCATTAACAAAAATAGCAGGCATTTTAATGATTTATCTAATGAATGAATGACCGCACAAATATTTCACTACCGTGTATAAAAGATGAACCCGTGTATACCTATTGTAAGCAGTACATGTACATTTCAATGCATGTATGGGACCAAACATTTGGGAATTGGGCCTAAGTGTGGGAGTGAGGTTTGCTGTCTGAAATGTCTAAACCTGTCCAGTGCTTCCTTAAGGTTGAGCTTGAAGTAGTGGTGCTATTTCAGACAGGAAAACTGCTGTGGGGATGAATGATACTTTCCTCAAGGTGGTATTATGGCCTTTTAAAGGAATATCATCCATTTGGAGCCAGCTGGGTGTAATCCAGGACCAGCTTCTCGAAAAGTTATCCCCAGATGTGTACTTGAAGTGTTAAAGTCATGTCTGGCCCTGCAAGGCCACGTTTTTGACAATGCAACCTTAGCTAAGCCTGAACCCCTTTGGTTACTATCAGTAGGTCCAACTAACAGTTGAACATACTTCAAACCTTGTTCATGGTAGGTTATCACAAAGGGCATCATTTTTTGGTAAGATGCGATTTGTACAATATACAGTTAGAAATAATTTGCGCTGCCACAAAGCACTAGTTATGTCCTGCTATTTTGCAGGAGGATAGGTTTGCCAGCTTGGATTACATTTTCAGTCTTTTAGATTTAGGCAAGGGCAGGCCTAACTGCACTCCCAACTGTGGACTCTTCTGTTTAACAATAGGTTTTTGTTGCTGAAAATGTTGCTGATAAATCTTTTCCTCTTTGTGCAGGATATGGTTGTTTTTGAAGAGGTTTCCAGCCCTTTGACCCATAGGCAAGTGTAATGGCTTCATGCCCTCTGTCACATGACAGCAACTCCAGTGATAACGAAACCTGGGATCATAAGGCAAACTGCAAACTTTGTAAACATTCAAGGTAAATGCCTTTATTGTTTTTATTCAATTTAGGTTTTTATTCAGTGTTCTGGTAAAATGCTTAAAAGGAGCCCTGATGAGTGTTGGATGCATTATATATATGTTTATTTGTTAGGAATGTTCTCAATTATGAATACTGAAGTGATATATTGAAAAACAATGTCAGCTATTTAAAAAAAATCTTAACACAAATGCTTGTCTATAAATGCAGACTTTGTTTACCTAATTACTTGGCCTAAGGTGCTCAAGGAATAAACAAACAAGAGCCAACACATCAATAAATCCAATAGGCTATCTGATTTTCTGTTGTATGAAACATTTAAAACTTTCAAGTGCCCTCTTTCAAATGTATGTAGGCCTAGTGACAAACTGAATATGATATGCTCTGTGGGGCTATGTTATTTCTTATGGATGACAGAGATATGAAAAAAGCCACCATGACCCTTGTAAACTCAAAAGCATGCAAAAGATTATATAATATGGTAAGATGTATGCATCATCCTATTGCAAAAAGTGTGTTGCGATAACACTATGATAGGAAAAAGGAAGGCAGCTTTCTGTGTGCTCACTACCAACTCGGTTGAACTGTTTTCCCAGTTAGTATTTTCCTGTAATAATACTGCATTCATCACCCACCTGTCTTCAAACCACATATGCACACATATTTTGTTTAACAGAATATACAAGAATACACCAACAGATTGTTTTGGAGACAGTGAATGCACATTAATGTGATACATGCACCCCTGTACGAAAGAGAGATGGGTTTAAGCCCAAAGAATTTTAGAATTTGCTATGCTGTCCATTACAGTAATGTTAGTCAGCTCACATGTCAACTCAGTTCAACTAGCACACTGTTTCCCTGTAATTATAAACAGAATATTTTTATGAATTGAATATTTCTTTTCATTTCACATAATATATTGTAGTTATCTCACAGAGTCAGGCGTCTTTGGCTTTCTTGATGTTAAGTAACACACAGCACAAGCATTCAGACACTGATGCAGCTTGGCTGCCTGTTTGGCTAGCGACAGGCGGTCTGGACAGATGGGGCGTGAATCTATAGTGTTGATGTCTTGCTGGACTAGGCTGGTGCATATGCAGTCTTCGTCTCTGGCAGCGAAGACGTCTGTGAACGCTCTCATAGCTGGTGTCGCTGGCTCTTTTCCAGCCCCTTGTGGCCCCCTGCTGGTACAGCTCCTCAATGACCTGCCGGCTGTCGCTGGTGGTCTCGGTGTGTTGGCCTCCGGAAGCGGCATGCTTCAGGACCTGGGCTCTGTAAAGTGCCTTGAGACAATTTTATCATTTTGACGCTATATAGATACAATTGAATTTAATTGAGTGGCTCTTCAGTGCAGCTGTTGCTGGCTGTGGAGGTGGCTGCTCGCTTGCGAAGATTCCTCCCTTTGATTGGGTGTGGCAACGTGAAGGATCTCTGGACCCACAGTGGGCCCTGGGCAGCCCTCTTCTGCTGACGGTGTCCTCGTCATCAGCGAAGATGTGCTGGCTTCCCCGAAGTGGTCGATGTTGACGCAGTGGTTCTTTGCTCCCCTGCTAGCGCGCCGTCAGGGGCCGTCCTCTGCTGACGATGACCTGGTTGAGGACCGTAGTGGGCAGGCTCCTCAAGGGTTGGCATGGATTTGGCACGATGACCTTGTTGAAGATTTTGGCGCTCAGTCTGTTCCCTTGTTGGCGTGGTCTCTGTCAAGGATGGCAGTGCAGGAATTCGTTTGGGTTATGGGCGGCTTCTCATCGATGGGCAGCTTTGACGCTTTTTGGTCTGGCGTGGAGGTAAGGGTAGTCCCTCTGGTTGATGGCTCTTTCTCCCCAGTGCTGGCTAGGGCCACGGTTTCAGCACCCAGACGGCGCTGCGCCCAGGATACATCCACCGCAGCCCCCCACCTGGCCAGCAGGTCCAGTCCAATCTGGATGATGGCCAGTTAGAATGGGTGTTCGACCACTGGGCCTCCAATGAGCACTCGTAGGATTTCCTCCCTCATCTGAGTTCTCCATGTCACCGCGACGATACACATCTTCCTGGTGGTCTTGACTTCTCTGAGCCAGGTAGTGTGCTGGGCTGGATGAGGGAAATGGTGGACCCAGTACCGAGCAAGGCTCGACATGGAACACCCTCCAGGATGCAGCTTACATGGAGTCTGTGAGCCTGGCCCAGCCGCCCAAGCTGCAGGTAGAAGGGGCGATGAATGAAGGCTGTTTCTACCACACTAGGACCTGCTGCTGCTGCTCCGTCTCCCTCAGCATTCTCACTTCTTGTGCCAGCAGCTTCACTGACTGACCGGAATTGAGAACAAGCTAGATTGGTCTCAATTTCACGCTAAATGCTAATGTTGGTTAAGTTACCTGTGGTGCTGTCATATTACAGTGTATTATCATATCTGATAAGCTATGGTTAGACTACAAATTGTCAGGCTTTTATTTGAGTTAGTCTGCTGTAGCCTGAAGACAAAACAACAATAGTCAGGACAACTTTGTTGCATGTTGGGCAATGATCATGTTACGTATGTTGAATACACTTTTGAGTCTTGTAGCTACCAAGGTAGCATAGTTGCTGCTTTCTTTCATAGAATTTAAAGTTACTACTCTAAGTCAGAGAACTGTTTACACAATAGGGGTGAAAATGCGCTGGTTTATCTAGTCCGTGCTTGTAAAATATCCTCTGTGTCTTCTAATGTAATACCAAAGGACACCTCTCTGGGTTCAGAGCATGTGCAACTGTCAGTAGACCCTTCTTGTGAAAGCAGAACGAACAGGTACGGGAGGGGTAGAGCGAAGGGAGATTGTCCAGTAGTTAACCGATTGGAGATGGCGTTCTCTTGGACGGATGAAAAAATGAAAATAAAAAAGGCTAAAATTGGTCGCCAAATATACCTGGGCAGCCGTTAGTATACCTGGGCAGCCGTTAATATACCTGGGCAGCCGTTAATATACCTGGGCATCCGTTAATATACCTGGGCAGCCGTTAATATACCTGGGCAGCCGTTAGTATACCTTGGCAGCCGTTAATATACCTGGGCATCCGTTAATATACCTGGGCAGCCGTTAGTATACCTGGACATCAGTTAATATACCTGGGCAGCCGTTAGTATACCTGGGCATCCGTTAATATACCTGGGCAGCCGTTAATATACCTGGGCATCCGTTAATATACCTGGGCAGCCATTAATATACCTGGGCAGCCATTAATATACCTGGACATCAGTTAATATACCTGGGCAGCCGTTAGTATACCTGGGCAGCCGTTAATATACCTGGGCAGCTGTTAATATACCTGGGCAGCTGTTAATATACCTGGGCATCCCCCAAGTAAAGTGTATGTGTGTGGATGGTTTAAGGATCGACACCGGCCTTATTTGTGTTGGCTTTTACCCCAATTCAGCATCAAAATTTAGAAGAGTTTTCTGCAACAAAGTGATAAATCATGCCTGGGTCTGCAAAGCATTATTACCTACAGCCCTTTCCCAATTGAATTCATAGGCTGTGTTAACATCCACAGATTTTTTAAGTAAATCTGAATCCAGACAAGTTTGCAGCTTGCACATGAACTAATGAATCCTAAATTCAGATAGATTTATTTCTTTGTGAAATGAACTATTGGCACCTGCTGTGTTCTTGCGTGTGGGTTTGGGCTACCCCTTCCGTTGCAATGATGGGGAACCTGTGGGGGGCAGAGAAAGGCAGTGGTGTAGAGATAGTGCGAGGTTTTGAACCAGGTTACTGCAGCAGGCGTCGTTCCTTGGTATGGACGAATAAGTGAACATTTTTGGGCTACTCCAGAAAGGAGGTATTCTCGGGCCTGATCAGCCTAGGGGGCGTGACTTAGCTTGGCTCCATGACCACGTGGGCTTTCGTTGTGGGGCAAGATATACGGGGAGGCTGGAGAAAGCCATCCTGCGGTGTGAGAAAAGATAAGCCTCATCTCTCTGGGGTTTGTCAGGTGCCAGGACATTTTAGTTGGGTTTGTTTTGTAACACATACACCTTAGCTGTTGCCCTACTTTCCGTAATCTTATATGTAACAAGCTGGGAGAGAACTTGGTACATAGCACTATCCAAAATGTTTACCATAAATGAGAAGTAGTCCTTCATTATTAGTGTATATTGATTATCAAAAGTCTGTTCCACCACCCTGTGGTACAGGGTTTGGTGCAGTTGCTGTTATTGTCATAAATGTAGACTAACCCGTCTGCATACTTCAATTGGTCGATTGAATTAGTCGTGCCCGACTCAGAAACTGTTAAAACTCTCGTCTGCTTTACTGAATCGGAGAGAATTATAAATATGAACATTCCCTTAATCACCACGAAAAAAGACAGTGAATGAACTGAATGATGTAGCCACCCAGTATAGTAGATTTGAAGGCTACTTCAAATCGCCCAGTAGGTCATGCATTTTTCCCTGTAGGCTAATTCGGCAAAATCTTTCACCTTTACGTTTTAAACGATATGTCCATCCCCGGTGAAATGCACGCCCTTCGACAGTAGGCTACTCTAAAAGGGCACTGACAATCCACTGTATCATATTTGTTAACATCTTGAACGACACGCCCCTTGATAATATACGATTGTAAGAAATCTTGTATTGTAAGGATTCTTGTGCTAAATGTCGTGTTGGATAGTCTTCCATCACCTCCAGCTCACCTCATTGAATGTGACTGTCTTCGCTAATGGGGGGGAGGATCCTGTGCGGTCACAGAATAGCTACAATACAGCAAGAAAGGTCGGTCTACGTCACCAAGGCTGTCGTATATGGCATATTCTTGGATAAAACAAACGGCCATTCATTTCTTACGGCACTCCCGTTACGGTGCTTAATGACTACCCCCGTGTCCTCCCTTTGTGATCGTTAGTGTCAAAGACATCGTGTTCAGCTATCTGCACACCATGCAAGTTGTCAGGGACTATGCGTAATATGCTGGAGTTGGAAAGTAATGCCCAAGGATGCTAAACCAGTTGGAAAGCCCGCATTGTTTGGAGGACCGCAAGTCTTTTGTGCTCTTATCCCCCAGCTCTTTCCGTGGTGCTGCCTTGTCTTTAAAGCGCCTTGTGAGAAAGACGGGTAGGTGATCGGTTTTTTTCTGTTTTGGCGATTAATTGATGCTTTGGACTTGTATAATCCACACATCGTTTAATCCTTAGAATCACTTAACACGTTCAATCATTTACGTTTCAAACTAAGATAATACTGCAATGAAGTTATATCCGGATGCAGTCAAGTCAAAACATACTTCGCTTTTCTGCCCTTGAAGTCTTTAGTCTTTAGGCGCATTCCAGTGTAACATTAGCCCGCCTGTGTCAGCAGCGCGTTGCATTATTGATTAGAACCTTTCTTTTAAGTAAAGGGCATCTGCTCTGTAGATGAAAATGGAAAATAATTATAACACTAACTGAAACGCTTCACTTGTGCCCCACATTGTCAAACAAACGTGATGTTCAGTCTCGCAATGCTTTTCCATTGTGTGTCTTGCATGAGGCTCCAGCATATATCTGGGCACATCCAGTTGACAGTTATCTAGTTGACCTAATTTTCTGGCATCATCTTTAATGTAGTCGGGATGAGTGTACACAGCAGTAAAGAGGATTTTTATGGCTGAATAGTCTTCATGATATAGTGATATGGTCTTAAGTCTAAGAACACGATAAGCTGTGGCCCTGCAGTTTCTGTGTGTATTGAGCCGTGAATGAAATAAGCTGTGGCATAATATTTTCTCTATTTTTCTTTTAAAAATTGACATACAGGATAAGCAAGATTAAAGTATTAAGATATAAAGTGTGTTTTACCTAAATAATCTGTCGAATAGGGCAACATAAGAGCATTCTAGTTGAGCCCTGTTACCTCTCATCATGATAAGGACTAAACCTTTAAAAAAAAAAAAAAAATGGTAACAACTTTAAATTGCAACCCTTTTTGTATTACTATTTGTAATACTTTTGTAGATGCATTTGGATACTTTTTATAGTGATAGTTGAGATTTAGCTTCTTTGTCCTGTGCCCTTGTACAGCCACCCCTTCCTATGAGCGTGTCATTGTCCATGTTTAATGAGGAGGAGGGACATTTTCATTCTTCAATTCTTGCGCTCTGCACAAACAGAGGTGCTGATGTTGCTACCTAGTTCTTGACAATGAGCAGATGTGTTCATAATGTTCCTACCCTTGTCCAGGCAGATGTGTTAGTCATTCAGTGGTAATCACATGGTTACAGTAACTATGTAATGTTTGCCTGTTTACTAAAAAAAAAATATATAAAATTACCATATAATGTGTGTGTCTCTCTCTCTTTTTATTTATTTTTATTTATTTTTTTAAACCTTCCATCATACATAAATGAAAGGACTGCATGCTGCAGAGAGACCCCTGATTGACCTTATGTGAACCTTGTTACTCTCTTATCTGAACCTTGTTACTCTCTTATGTGAACCTTGTTACTCTCTAATTTGCTCAGTGCCCAGTCACGTGGCTCTCCACTGGAGTCGGAGCTGGCCAACATGAGCCTGCAGGGAGCCAGCGGTGGCCCGGAGCACTCCAGAGAGCGCCGGCGCTCCAGCGACCGCTCCCGAGATCCCTCCCATGAGCGCGGTGAGGGCCAGCTCACACCCTGCATTCGGAACGTCGCCTCACCCACTCGCCTGCTGCACAGTGGTGAGTTCCTACCTACCCCATGCCAGCCGTGCGGGCCCAGAGGGTATGATACCGCCTCAGTGCTCAAATGTTATATTTTGGATATATTATAGATATTTTGATGGCTCTCAATTATTTATTATTATTACATTATTTAAAGCAGCAGTAAGGAGTTTTGGTCTAAAAAAACGTAACTACCTAAGAGGCATGTGAACACCAAAAACAGCTCAGTTGGCACTGAAAAAAGCTTGCTAGCATGCCAACTAATGTCTTTGGTAATGTATTGTGAAAGCTTTTCTTACATTTTCTGGGGGTTGTCCATCTTGGACCACAGAACTCCATAGTGCATAGCCTGGGGGGCTAGAGTGAACCAGGAGTGTGGCTATCTGCTCTTCACATGACTGTACACCATCAAAAGGAATTTGAAGATGATGCCAAAATGAGCTGCTTGTAAAACCATATTTAAAAAAAGGGTCAAATTGCTGCCTACTGTTGCTTTAACCATTATATAGTTGAATATGGCAGTTCACTTAACATATTGCCTGAAAAGTCCTCGTCTCATGCATCAAGGGTTAAAATATGGCATCCTTTAATCCCCACAGACCGTGAGTCTGGTCCTCCCTCGCTCTCCACCAGCCCCAGACCCATGAGAGCAGCCACCAGCAGCCAGCTGAGTGCCGACGCTCCTTTTAGAGGTCACAGCCCCACCGACCTGACCTACGTCTACGACAGCGCCAAGGAGGGCCTGCGCAGCATCAGGACCTGTGAGCGCGTCACACTGATAGTAGACAACACCCGCTTTGTGGTGGACCCCTCCGTCTTCACGGCCCAACCCCATACCATGCTGGGCAGGTGCGGCCAGTCATCTGAACACATCCTTTCATTTTTGACCGTACTTTGTCATTTTGACACGCTTAAAGAGTCTGTCTTGCTCTTTTGTAGAATGTTTGGATCTGGAAGGGAATACAATTTCACCAGACCCAATGAGAAAGGAGAGTATGAGGTTGCAGAGGGAATCAGCTCCACCGTGTTCAGAGCCATTCTGGTAAGGAGGTTTCTGAGGGTTCTCAGATTACTGCTCACTTTCCCCCTCACAGTTTCACATGAGTTCCTGTTGGCTTTGGAGTAGAATTACTCCGCAGTGACATGAGTTGAGATTGAAGGAGAAACCGCTGAGTTTTTTTACTGTGTTTGCAGATGTCTGACCTTGTTTATTAATGATGTATGGGCTGATCGCAATGTACCGCTTTGCTTTGCTGTGCAGTTCATAGGGTAGGTATGGCGGTGAAAATACAAAATAATAAAATTAGCCCTCTAAGCCCTATGGTTTAAAGAAACTACAGTGAATTAACTATCACCATCAACTTGCCTGTCTTATGATAATGCTGATGGGAAATTTACCCATTTTTGGGGCATTTGAACTACCGTAGATAAGCTTGCAAAGTTAACGTTATGTAAACTTCTCCTCGGTCAAATGTTATGGTTTGGGATATAATAGTGAAATAACACTGTGTTCTTACAGTTATGGTTAGGGATATTTAAAAAAAAAAAAAAAGTTATGGATTCTCTGTCTTAAACTAAAAACTGAAGTGATGTATACAAATTATTTCAAGATGAAGCTGTAGACCTAACATCCATCGACCAATACAGCCCAAAAACACTGACGCCAGCTCCACAGTTCAAACACTGACGCCAGCTCCACAGTTCAAACACTGACGCCAGCTCCACAGTTCAAACACTGACGCCAGCTCCACAGTTCAAACCCATCCTGTAGGACGGCTGCTGAGCAGCCTTCACTGGTGTACCTACATAGTGTGAGCTCTGGCATAGTTTAGAAGATGGTCAAAAGTAATTGCTACATTCATTAGCAGTAGTTTATATAATAATCTACTGTTAAAGCAATTTAGGCATTTGAAACACCAAATTATGTTCACATGAAATTTATCCTGAACGCTGTCAACTGCCAGAAGAACAAAACAAATGTCAAGGATACATAAAGTTTTGTGTTATTTTTCCTAAGTAGGAAAAGCAGTTTAATGTGTGCTAGTGTATTCAAATAGCAGGATGGGAACATTGAGTATTTAATTATACTGTAGTGACTCTATGCTGACATGATTGCTTAGGTCTAATGGAAAGAATGATTAATCACAGTTAGAGTTATGCTTTTCTGATTGAAACCCATTACAAGGATAAATCTTGATTGAGCTTCAATGTATTGAAATTAAGACATCCATACCTCCATACATCACATTTCCCTCTCCCCTTGCTGATCTGAGTCCTGTCTGCCTGACAGGTATGGGAAATAAGACCCCGATATATCACATTTCCCTCTCCCATTACTGATCTGAGTCCTGTCTGCCTGGCAGATATGGGAAATAAGACCCCGATACATCACATTTCCCTCTCCCATTACTGATCTGAGTCCTGTCTGCCTGGCAGATATGGGAAATAAGCTAGATCTGCTCTTGGGTTGCTTTCTTAACACACCAAGTCTTATTGAGGTATTTCCTCATTAATGGTTTCTACAAGTATAACCATTGTTTTTGTTATTTTATTGTTGTCAGACTATGGAGTCAACACTCTACTTATACGCAGTATGTTTGATCTCTAAATTCAGAAACAAATGTGGTATTCCTGTATTGCTCTTTAACTCATTTAAACCAGATATGTTATTTTGAAGAACATTGAGGATTTTCTAGGGGTTTAGTCAATGCCAGGAGAGGAACTTTAGGTATATAATGTGTATCATTATAATGGGTTTCTATTGTAAAAATAAACCTTTGTGGTTAAAGCATGACACCAGATCATGATTTTGGGCACCGACAGTGTTAATGATAATGTTATGTTCAAGACAAAAGGAATTTGATGTTTTAGGTTGCTGTAATCATCAAAATGATCTGTCCATCACCTCTGTGTTATGATTGTGAACGAAGGAGGATGGTCAAAATGAAAATGAGGGTGTCTATTTGAAAATCACTAAAATTGCAAAAAAAAACAAAAAAAAACATTGACTCAACCTTTTAACCACATTAGTCTCTGTAAGCCTTTATAATATCCTTCTATGGTGAATGTGAATCATAATTTATTTCTCTCAGCAATATTTGGTATCCAGTGGTTGTTTTGGTATATTATTGGTACTTCTCCAGAAACTGTTTCAGAATGACCCTTAATAACCCTGTGTGTTTTTATAATGGTGTGTTTAGCCTATGTGTTTTGGTTTGCTTTTAGTTCATTAAACACTGGATAAGTATTCTGCAATTGATTCAACCGGCTACACTAGAGTGAATGAGGTGGCAGATTATGCGTGGTATGTTATATAACACAGATTTTGAAGGATCAACTATTAATGCTGAGCAACATGCCCGAGCTTTCATTTGTGCCGTGAGACACTCTCTTCATGTCCTAGGGGATGGTGAGCAGGAGTGCGAGGTAACGGCCAGAAATGTTTCTCTCTCCCGCTTGAATTTGCCCTATGTTTTTTTTTTTTTTTTTTTCGTCCTGTTGTCTCTGCTTCTCCATCGGTGCTGTTAGCCTAGGTGTTGCTTTTTTTTGTGTGCTGCGTTGCCTGGGATACTGGACACTGCCTTGTATAGGATTGATCTGCTTTTTATCTTGTTCAAGGGGAACATAAACTGATCTATTTGGGTGTTTGAATTTTATAATCTCCTTCATCGTTTTGCGATCAAACTGTAAACACTTCCGAGCAGCAGGCGCTCGTGCTCCATGGCGATGCCAGAATCAGGGCAGCGAGGATAACAAGCTCTGCTGGAGACATCGGGCATTTTCAATGAGATGGCAGTCGTGCTTCCGTGTGATTACTGTTGTGTCTTCCACTTGAGCGATCGGACTGCCTCACTGACTGCAAATGGACCTGCCATGATGGGGAGAGGAGTGGGAGGGGATGGAACGGGGTCGCTCCATGCCTGCTTTTGTAGCGACGCTAGGACCTGCACTGGTGGAGTAATGGCTGCCTGTTTGTATTTCTCACACACTCTCTCCTCTGCAGGATTACTACAAATCGGGGATAATCCGCTGCCCTGATGGGATCTCCATTCCGGAGCTGAGGGAAGCATGTGATTACCTCTGCATCGCCTTCGACTGCAGCACCATCAAGTGCAGAGATCTTAGTGAGTAAATGTTCTAGGCTTCGTCCCAAGGGTTAGAAAAACACCAAATATGCATGGCATGTAGTAGGATGCAATGTAAGACATAGCACTCGATTGTTGTTGTTGTTGTTGTTGCTGTTATTGTTGTTGTTGTTGTTATTCATTTTAGATGTAGTTGTAATCTAATCCTCGTTTCCTCTTTTGCACAAGAGTGTCTATTGACAGGTTTTATGTTAGGTGTTTATCATTCAGTGAGTGGCTATTCAGAAAGTAGGTCAGCAACTCTGATATACTGCATTCAGTGTTCTGGCTGCTCCTCCATTGGAACAGGGTTTGCATCATGGCTCAGAGGTTTTATTGATGAGCTGGAATATGATGATTGGTGTTGGCTCTCCTGGATGACGTGAAGCTAATGTCCATTATCACAACATGGTTGAGGTTGTTGGTGTGTGTGTTTTTGATGGAAGCTAATCGACGAAGCCTGCACTTTTTGTGGGTTACAGGTGCCCTGATGCACGAGCTGTCTAACGACGGGGCAAGGCGTCAGTTTGAGTTCTACCTGGAGGAGATGGTGCTGCCGCTGATGGTGGCCAGTGCCCAGAGTGGGGAGAGGGAGTGTCACGTGGTGGTGCTGACGGACGACGACGTGGTGGACTGGGATGAGGAGTACCCGCCGCAGATGGGAGAGGAGTACTCACAGAGTCAGTATCCTGAACTAGTAATGGCTCTCTAGAAGTCTATATAGCTGATCTGGAAGGTTCCGGAAATAGTGTAGATAGAAAGAAATGCCATTGAATCCTTATTGCGCTCATCGACAAGTGGTAAAGATCTGGTTCTTTCATGTTCAAATAAACCTACTGATGTGTTTTGTCCTTGTTTAAACCTCAGAATTTTGTTTTTTCACCTTTTGTTTACAGTAATATACAGCACAAAACTATACAGGTTTTTCAAATACATCGAAAATCGAGAGGTCGCCAAGTCAGTTTTGAAGGAGAGAGGACTGAAGAAAATCCGATTAGGCATTGAAGGTAAGAGAACTGTATACAGTATGTTGGTGCGTAGGAAAAGTGATTTGGTGTCTGTTAGAGACGTCATGTCATTTTAAAGACATGATCAGTCAGTTATGTGTCATGTTAGAGACATGAAAATGCAAAGCAATTTGAATGGCAATAACGGATGTTGCTGTTAATGAATTTGTTAACACTTGCCTCGCAGGCTATCCCACTTACAAGGAGAAGGTGAAGAAGCGGCCGGGAAGTCGCCCGGAGGTCATCTACAACTACGTGCAGCGGCCATTCATCCGCATGTCCTGGGAGAAGGAGGAGGGCAAGAGCCGGCACGTGGACTTCCAGTGCGTGAAGAGCAAGTCCACCACCAATCTAGCGGCAGCTGCGGCTGACATTCCTCATGACCAGCTGGTGGTCATGCACCCCGGGCCCCAGGTGGACGAACTCGATATCCTGCCAAATCATCAGCCACCGCCCAGCCACCACTATGAGCCCGACCCCGACGCCCCCTCACCCGCCATCTGACACCCAGCATTCTACCCAGCACCGCCACGAAGAGCCGGCCGGCCTGCCAGCCCAATCACTGTGGCCTTCGCACCTGCTCTTCCGCCTTACAGCCTCCCAAACGCCCCTGTGCAGCACAAGGCCTTTCTCACGCACTCTTGGCCTCACCCTCCCTTTTATTCAGAAAGATTTTGAGTTTAAAAAAAAAGAAATGATAGTATTTATGTGTTTTTTTTTACAGTGAGACAGTGAGTGTTTGGGGTTATTTAGTGCAGTGGTGCTGCAACAGTGTGTGAGTGTGTAAATTAGTGTGTGTGTGTGTGTGTGTGTGTGAGTGAGTGAGTGAGTGCGTGTTTCAGGTTCACTTTTCTTGTGAACGCATTCTTGCACTGCAGACAGGAACCCAGCATGCGTGCTGCCTCACTGAAGCATGGCCTCAGCTGAGTAGAGTTGAACATATCCACCATGTAGGCAGCGTGCACAAATGATGTCACATTTCAATAAAAAACCTTCTTTTGTTGCAGTGAAATGAAACTTCCTATGTTACTTCTGGAAGTTGTTCTTGATTCCTTTAACGCCCTCATTGAATTTATTTACGGGACTTTAGCATCAGAAAAGTTGACCATGTCCTCAATAGTTTTAGCGTTGGACTCCTAAGAGAATTGTGCCAACTTTAGCCTAGATGCTTAGGAGGAGCATCTAGAATGATTTAGCCTAGACGGTTAGGAGGAGCATATAGAATGATTTGGAGACCGGTACACATTAGTTGAAGAAAATCAATGAAATGACAGCACTGCAGTACTACGTTATGCCCAGATAAGGCTGCTTTAACCACTGTTTAGGGATCAGTGGAGTTGCACATGTAACGACCCCCTTCAGTGAAAATCAAGTTTTTAAACTTGTTAACATGTCCATATGTTTATTTTATATATATATTATACATGACATGATCAAAATAAGTAGTCAACACCATGGCTGAGTATTTCCACCTTGGAACTGCAGTGTGATCAAAAACACGGACTCAGACGGCCTGGATTTCATGCCTCACATACCGAAGGAACCAATCCCTTCAATTTGAGGGTGAGGCTTTACATATCACTAGCATAAGGCTACGGAGAAGCCAATACTCAAATCTGCAAATACTCAATGAGGTATGATGTGTCGTCAAATCCAAGTCATTTTAAGGTTGTGAAGGTTTTTTTTTTCCATGAAATAAGTAATTCATGTAATTTTGAGGAACAGATGCGTTTTAGGGGTTGAATCAATGCCAGGAAAACATCATCTAGGTCAGGGGTCTTCAACCTTTTTCAGCCCAAGGACCCCTTGGCTGAGAGACACTGAGCAGGGACCCCCACCCCCGCCGCCCCAAATTTAGGCCTAATATATTCATATATTTGATCTGGAACTAAGTGTCAGACACACACACACAAACACACTCCCCTACACATGTTTTAACATAATTATACATAATTTGTATAAACACACAACTTTATTCCGTTTATTATTGACTTTTTTCTCCCTTACAGTTAGCCATTACTCTGTATTCAATGAGGGAGGGACGAAGAATTGAGTAGCTTGAGAAGCTTAAGTATGGATGAAATATCTCATACCTAGTGAGAGGCCTGACGTTTGACAATTAATCACTCATGTCTTTGGCAACAAGATTCTCCCTATGAAGCATTCAGTGCGTCACACATGGCTCTTGCACCGTCTGTGCACATCGCGACACATTTTGGCCAGGGTATATCATGTTCACGGAAAAAATTGTCGATCACTTTGAAAATCTCTGAGCTTTTTTGTACGTCCATGCAGCGGCTTACAGAATATAAATTCCTCCTGCATCTCATTTTGGTCGACAACCACACAAACGCTAAAAGCTGAGGGTCGTTTGACACGTCTGTGGATTCATCTAATTGTAGTGCAAAATAATCTGCTTTCGGGAGTTTCGCGACTAGTTGTGTCCTCACATCAGCTGCCAATTCATCAATAGGGCGGGCAAAGGGATGCTTTTCCTTCCCAAACATTGTTTTTCACATATTACTAGCTGCTGGCAGTATTAAACTTTCCGCAATTAATTTTATGGTTATGGCAGGTAACGTGTTTTGGCAAGAGATAGCTAAATGTAGCTAAAAGTGCATATGTTGCCATGGTGATGAAATGATCGCGTGAAGATTCATGGGTAGCCTATGTATTATTTTATAAACGAATAGAAAGCAATTGTTACGACCTGTTTACGACTCCGCTTCGCGTCGGGGTGCTGTTCGCCCTGTCGGGGCTTATTTTCCCGATAATGACCGGCGTTCTATACATTATCCCTTACGTAGCCTATTGGACGTTTTTAATTTTTGGAAGAGGGAAAAATGCTTCAGATGGAATAATTTGGCGGACCCCCTGCAGTACCTCCGCGGACCCCCGGTTGAAGACCTCTGATCTAGGTCAATCTATCATTTGTTTCATATCCCTGGATTATTATTTAAAATGGCGTTCATTTAAATCCTACAACAGTTATCTGGCCTTCATTTCAATGAACAATATTCAGTTTGTTGAAGCTATATTCTTCCCAACACAAGCACCAACAGAATGGCCATGAATAGACGGGATGGGGAGTCACAGTTCAAGAAAAAAATGAAACTAGAGAATGTAAAGTGATCCAGACCAAACAAGATGAAGGGACTGAAAGATTGAGCGGGAACGCTCTGTTATGTTGCCAGGCGACGCACCGTTTTCACCGCTCACTGGCTTCCAGCTTTCTGCCACTTTTGAGGAACAGAGATGCGTTTTAGGGGTTGAATCAATGCCAGGAGAACATCATCTAGGTCAGTCTATCATTTGTTTCATATCCCTGGATTATTATTTAAAATGGCGTTCATTTAAATCCTACAACAGTTATCTGCCCTTCAACAACAGTATTTCAATGAACAACATTCAGTTTGTTGAATGTATATTCTTCCCAACACAAGCACCAACAGAATGGCCATGAATAGACGGGATGGGGAGTCACAGTTCAAGAAAAAAATGAAACTAGAGAATGTAAAGTGATCCAGACCAAACAAGATGAAGGGCCTGAAAGATTGAGCGGGAACGCTCTGTTATGTTGCCAGGCGACGCACCGTTTTCACCGCTCACTGGCTTCCAGCATCCTGCCACTTTTGAGGAACAGAGATGCGTTTTAGGGGTTGAATCAATGCCAGGAGAACATCATCTAGGTCAGTCGATCATTTGTTTCATATCCCTGGATTATTATTTAAAATGGCGTTCATTTAAATCCTACAACAGTTATCTGGCCTTCAACAACAGTATTTCAATGAACAACATTCAGTTTGTTGAAGGTATATTCTTCCCAACACAAGCACCAACAGAATGGCCATGAATAGACGGGATGGGCAGTCACAGTTCAAGAAAAAAAATGAAACTAGAGAATGTAAAGTGATCCAGACCAAACAAGATGAAGGGCCTGAAAGATTGAGCGGGAACGCTCTGTTATGTTGCCAGGCGACGCATTGTTTTCACCGCTCACAGCATTCTGCCACTGGATGGCAACATATTACCAAAATATCTCACCAATAGGGAGATGGGCCATTTTCTCACGATGCAGTTACTAGGCAGAGGGAAGGCTGGCATCAGCCAGACTTAAATGGTTATGAAAATTAGAGTAACAATATTACTGCTCCAACTGATACATCTTGAAACATATATTATATATTTACTCCTGTAGTTGCTACTCGTCAGTATCTCAACACAAAAGAACAAGAGACATTTCGTTTCCATAGCAAGAGAAACAAATACCTTTTATTTTAAAAATATCTCACTGCTGATACAATACACTTTACCATATATACTTTGCATTAATATTTCTTACATGATAGAATTACAAGATTTGATACAATTCACATAAAGAATATTTAACATTGAAACCATTTGTAGTGTAAAAACATCAGAACACCAAAACAAAAATGAGACTTTCTTCAAGGGATAAGAGCATTAGAGGACGGATCCAGTCAAAAGAGAAGACAGGAGGGCCTTAACTTGCATGTTGTTGTGAACAGGCAGTATGGAAGTACGTCTGGCAGGGGAAGGCGTATGTGTGAACTGAAGCGTGTGTGTGTGAATGTGTGTGTGAATGTGTATAGAAGAGTTCCTATTGGACACCAGCCCTGCACCTCCCATCCTCAGCAGCACAGGGCATGCTTCCTGCTGATAGCCCCCATAGGTGCCAGCCTTTCATGTCTGAGCCCGGACCACCCCCCCCCACCCCACCCCACTCCCTGCAGTCCAGCAGCGCCTCCAGCCTCCCCTCACAAGGGCCAGGGCAGGTCGCTAAAGTCTACTGGCCCCCCCAGGCCAGCGTCAGCCTCCAGCAGGCTCATGATCACCGCCATGGCTGCCTCGTCATTGCTGGGGCTGCTGGAGCCAGGGTCATCCATGATGTCAATACTCAGGTGGGAGTTGTCACCTGGAGGGGGGGGGGTGAAAAAGGACATGTCAAGGATGATCATTTTGAGTTTGCAACACACACACACACACACACACACACACACACACACACACACACACTATGCCATAACTTACTCATGATCGAGTTGTTTGAGTATGGGTATCCTATCGAATCTGGCCCCATTCCTGCTGAGGGAAGGTCTGGAGTTCCCCCATTTTGAATCTGCAACAGATACAAAAAAATAGAACAATGAGAAGGTGAGAAAGCAAAACATCTCCTACACCTGCCAAATAATTTCCACCACATATTCACATTACAGTGAGTGATTAGACGTCACTTTAGGTCACATCCAGGTTCCGCAATCCACAATCCAGGCTCCACAATAATCTGTGTTGTAAGCAAGATACAGCAAAGACTTCCATCAGACATGAGGCCTTTGCGGAAATGACTTCTATCCCAATCAGGGAAGTGCAGCATACTGAGGTGTTTGTGTGGTGCTGGAGCTCCAGTGGTGTTTGTGTGGTGCTGGAGCTCCAGTGGTGTTTGTGTGGTGCTCCAGTGGTGTTTGTGTGGTGCTGGAGCTCCAGTGGTGTTTGTGTGGTGCTGGAGCTCCAGTGGTGTTTGCGTGGTGCTCCAGTGGTGTTTGTGTGGTGCTGGTGCTCCAGTGGTGTTTGTGTGGTGCTCCAGTGGTGTTTGTGTGGAGCTGGAGCTCCAGAGCACACTTCCGCTCACCTTCTTTCCCCCAGGCGAGCAGGTGTCCGGAGGGGGCGTGCTGGTGATGTTCAGGGGGCTGGAACCACAGCTTGAGGGAGACGAGCCTCGAATTCTAGCAGACACAAAGGAGGACATGGTCACTTCAGGGTGGGATGCTTTATGAGAATACAACACTTCATCACAGTTCTCTGCGACGAGAGATCAAAGCACACACAGAGATCCCTTATTTATCTTTCTGTCACCTCTGGATCTCCATGACTTCTTCAGCGATCATGCGGCCAATCTTGCCGGCTCCAGCACGCGTGCCCCCGGGAATGCCAGGCACTATCTGAAGCGCACGCTTCCCTCCACCTGTGAGCACACATGCCCGACCCATCAACACCACTTCACAACTCAAACCTCTTTTGCCATCTGCATCACTAAACTCAAGACAACTCGAGAGCATTTAGTTTGGAGTTACTTTGGAACCAAAATTTTAGTGTGGCAATCATGGATACACAGTATATTACTGCCTCTACACAATCCTTACATATTTGGCCTCTTGTTTGCACTTGACATACAGATTCTGCGTAGACTCCTTATAACACAAACTAGAAGATCTGACTAGAAGGTTTGACACTGCCAGAAGAGCTCCAGAGATCTGGAGGAAAACACATGGAGATGATGAAGACTGAGGATGACACTCACCATCACCGCCTGACGTCAACACGCTGCTGTCCATACTCTGAGGCGATGAAGCAGGCTGGGGGTAATTGGGGTCTGCTCCATCAAGCACACTACCTCTGTGAAAAAAAGACCTGTTTGAGATTCATACACCCTAAAGATCCATTTAAGCCACAGGCAAGACTGCTGAAAGCAACTCTAGGTTATGGAAATATATTCATAAGCAAATAAATGCGGACAAATGTCCATGTTTATTGTAAAGCCTTGGCTGAAAGGCACTCTCCATTTAAATATTCAACTTCACTTTACTTTTAACAACAGACACGCTACACCATACTGATATATGTATCTGCAAGAGTCTTAGGAACGGAATGTAGTGTGACTTACGAGACCACGGTGTTTGTGGAGACGATGTACTCCACCTCTTTAGTCCAGGGGTTCATGAAGCTAAACCAGCGGCTCCTCAGGGTGATGAAGGAGCCGTCCTTGATCTTGAACTTGTAACAGTTTGTATTGATCTTCTCCCGCATCTGCAGCACTGACAATGCAGATAGGACCAGAGTGAGACCAGAGTGAGACCAGAGTGAGACCAGAGTGAGAGTGAGACCAGAGTGAGAGTGAGAGCAGAGTGAGAGTGAGAGCAGAGTGAGAGCAGAGTGAGAGCAGAGTGAGAGCAGAGTGAGAGCAGAGTGAGAGCAGAGTGAGAGTGAGACCAGAGTGGGAGTGAGACCAGTGTGAGACCAGAGTGAGAGCAGAGTGAGACCAGAGTGAGACCAGAGTGGGAGAGAGACCAGAGTGAGAGTGAGAGCAGAGTGAGAGCAGAGTGAGAGCAGAGTGAGAGCAGAGTGAGACCAGAGTGAGAGTGAGACCAGTGTGAGAGTGAGAGCAGAGTGAGAGTGAGACCAGAGTGAGACCAGAGTGAGAGTGAGACCAGAGTGGGACCAGTGTGTGTGTCAAAAAGGCTGCAGAGCAGTGTTCCGAGTAAGGTAGAAATAACCTACAGGAAGAGGCAGCCTTGCTCCGATTGTGTAGCAAGTCTATGTATTAGGCTAGCCAAAAAGTGGGATTTCTACCTTTTCGCTATACTAGCCTATAATGTATAATATAGCCTAAATTATAATTATAGCATAGTCTAGTGCAGCCCATCAGCAGTCAATTTGCAATAGTGGTTTTGGTCATAGCTGTTTTAGAGCTTAAGAGTTTTCCCCCCCTTCATTGGTATCTGTAGCTGTCTGTTTGGATTAGCCTAAAACACCAAAACAGATCACGTAGATTAATGCTTTGCTGAAGTTCACTGTTAAGTGAACAGATGTCACAGATGTGAAGGATATTCAGTGTTTGTGTGTGCTTAAGAGAAAGAGAGAGTGTGTTGGTTCACTTTCGGTAATGCCTGGTTTGGACTACATTGACTACCCTGAATTAGCCCATGAGGATTCAAAACTGCACTCAGGCTATTAAGCCATCACTGGTGCTCCATTAAGTGTCTAGACGAGTGTCTGTCCTTTTTTTTAAACACGTTTTTCAAAAACATTTTCTCTTCCTCCATGACAGGGATGCCATCATAGGTGTGGGTACTAAAAACAACCTGACCTGCACATCACTACTGCCAAGACTTAAAACAATGAGCACTTAAAACTCTACCTGAGTCTTACAGTTTTACTTGAATCTTTGTCAAATAAAGCTAATCAAAATACTAATACTGATACCTTGTCTGTGACATTCCGCCAGGTGTCCAATGTCATCCTGGTGGAAATACTCGTAGAAGGAAGTACCTAGAAGTTCCTGGGGTAAATATGCAAGTATAGCCGTGGCCCTATAAAAAGACAAAAACTTTCATTAATTGTACATCAAACCATTATTGACAATTAAAAAAATAGATACATTGATTTCACACATTGCAAAGCGGATCTTGGAAATGATTTCCAGATTTTTCCGTGTGAATGGACATGTAGACAATGATCATCATCTGATCAATGACGAGTTGTGGACCATTTAGTAACACAGACTAATAAGAGTTACAGCATTAGTCGTGGCGTTTACCACTGCATAATGTGGTGGTCCTGTGTGTGGTGTACTTCCAGCTACAGTACAACACTGTGCTGAGTGTTTCACAGGCATTGTGTAAGTGCACTCTTGCACCTAGTAGTTCTATGACTCTGATATGGCGCTCAACTCTATGCTGTTAAACCTCTGGCCACCTAGCCAGAGAATATCATTACACCATTTCACACTCACCTCTGGTCAACGAACACAAATTTGCCATCTATGGCGTGGCGAGAGACGTATTCAGTGGGTTTGACACGAATGTCTCCGTTCATTGACTGGGGCACAATGTGAGGGTGCAGACGGCCAATGGCCACCAAGCAACTCAGGTTGCAGCCTTCATTGTCAGGCTCGTTGTCGTCGTCCAGGCCCATCTTGGTGGGCGGCCAGCTCTTCAGGTAGCCTGTGCTGTGGATGGTGCAGAAGCTCTTGCGGTCAGCTGCACACACACACACACACACACACACACACACACACACACACACACACACACACACACACACACACACACACACACACACACACACACACACACACACACACACACACACACACACACACACACACACACACATTAACATTGCTCTTGCGGTCAGCTGAAAGTCCAAACAGAAAGCAGTGCGATTAGCTTGTAAACTATGGCCACTGCAATATAACAGCAAAGGCATTTCAAGACTTCAAGAGGGGGGGAAAAACATGACCAGGCGTGTCCCTTGCACAATGCAATATTAATCAAGTCTCGTTTTTCACAAGGCTCTGTAATTGGACTAGTGTTATGCATGACCTACAATGCCCCATTCAGTGAAGAGTGATCATTGTGTGACGCTGTAATTAACCTACGAATACAAAGTGATACACAACACCATTTAATTGATACTAATTATGAGCACACAGCCCTTCACTCAACAACTCCTCAAGGCTGTCAAGATCTGCAACAAGGACAAACCTTTCTTTTTTGAACAGGTGGAGGAGAAGTCCTTTTCCTCCATTTTGACAGAGGGTCGGTTGCACTTCATCCGGCAGAAGAAGGAGCGTCTGGCCCCTGAGCACAGTCTAGACGGGCCAGGAGTGATGTCTGTCTTCACAGGAAGGCCAGCTGGAAGAGAGAGAGAGAGAGCAAGCAGCCATTACAGTTAGAGTCACCACCACTGCCCATACTGAAACTATTTTCTTCTTACTCCCAGTCATGAAAAACAGAAGAGCTACTTTAAACGTTAAGTTGAGTTCTAACACCTAAAAGGCAGCCTATCAAAGAAGATTCATCTTTGCACAGTTTAACAAAGCAAGCCTTAGGATGACGCAAAGAGAACTCCCCGAAAAAAAACAACACTTTTCTTATAAAGCTCAGTCAAGCTTCTCAACAATTTTCTTTTTTTGTGAGTACCCAGACACTCAAGATTGCTCTCTGTACAACTGACAGAGTGGCAATAACGGGGCGAGACAGGTTTATCCATTTCCCAGCGTCTGACCCTAGCATTAGAAGAGCTGGAGAGCCGCTATACTTTACTTTTAGCATCGATGAGTCTCTCCCGCGGCGCGGTGTCTGACGACGACAGCTGCTCTTTGACTTTGGCAATATCTTTAGGATGCAGGTAATCAAACAAACTCTGGCCAATCAGGTCATTCTAGAAACAAAAAGAGAAGTGACACTGGTGAAACTGCATGATGATTAGACTCAATTCTATGGTCACGCGTGGCTCACAATATGTACCTGGCTATAATTGAGGATTTTATAAACACTCTCTGAAACGAACAGGATCTTCCCACGATCACAGCCGACAACAAAGAGAAAGCCATCGGCGGCCTGCAGGAGACAAGAGAGTGGGAACAGTCACACATCTTTTCACTGGTTGCCAAAAGTCAAACACATACAAAAATGACTGGTGTGAATTGCAACTCACCCTCAGTATTAAGTGCTTAAGTTCATCATCCGACAGAAATGCAGGTTTGTAGTTGGCCTCAGTGTACGGATTGGCGGCCCCTGGAGGGAAAAAATGATACATGTTGAGAGCTGCAGGAAGTTATGGAGGCTGACGCACAGCAGGGCTCCCAGTGACCAGCTGTGGTCATGAAAAACAGAACACCCATGACCCCTGACCCCAGAGCCTTAACTCTAAAAGGCAGCAAGGAGTTCATGACTGACTGCAGTTGCAATGGACTTTCAACTGTACTAGGTCACGACTATCCTGCGTCTTCTGACATGCAGCCATAACCATATGAAAGCTTTACATTTACATTTAGTCATTTAGCAGACGCTTTTATCCAAAGCGACTTACATATGTGCGACTTACAATGTATACACATTTTACATTTACACTGATGGCACACTGCACATCAGGAGCAATTAGGGGTTCAGTGTCTTGCTCAAGGACGCTTCAACAGGGAATTGAACTAGCAACCTTCTGCTTACTAAACGACTTCTTTACCTCCTGTACCACTGTCGCCCCCTTAGAGGAAAGCTGTCATATTATGGTCATAACGTCAGCATTTATCACCACTTCTGACCAGGCTTGTTTGTAAATCCTTAGAGGAAACCTCAAGCACTGACTGACTGTTAAAGTAGGATGGGCTCCTTAGTGCTCCATCAATATTGAGAGAATCCTCCATTTGAAGCTGGTGCAAGCCATGTTAGCATGTGTTGCTAACTTCACACGCACTTTTCTAGTACTCTAAAAACCTGCTAGTCATCACTCATCACTGCAAGTCATTTTGTTAAGAGAGCAGATTTAGTACTACCTCTTCAAGAGTGACCTTCATTCTCTCCATCAGTCATTATGATCACAGTGGATCATTCTGTCTTACCTCGGAGTGTCTTCATGTGCTGAACGGCCATGCGCAGGACAGTCAACTTGTCCAGCTTGCGAGACATGGCATTGCAGGTGGGCACTAAAGACGCCAGCTCATCTATGAAGCTGTTCATCTTGTCCCGCCGCCGTTTCTCAATCTGACTGTGAGCCTCCCTGGGTTGAGATGGGAGTAAACACAAAGGTCAGAGGCGATCCATTACCAAACCCTTCATCTCAAAGAGTTTCAACAGCGACTACCGGTCACAGTTATGAATATTAAGATATATTACAGCTAAAAATGAAGAAGGTTAACCTGCGATTTCACATTCAATATTTGTCTAGTAAACAATATAAAATACAATATAGTCTGGACTGCATCCCCTCCACTTTTCTATACATCTACATATCACTCTGATTTCTCTAAACACTTGATACCACACTGCTCAGTGGCATCTACTAACAAGCCTACACACAAATGACAACTTTAATATAAGTCACATACCTGGCATTTTTAATACGGCCTTGTTGTTCATCTCTAAACAGTGGGAAAAAACATCAAAATGTCACCCTTTTGTAAAACCATTAAGGACACTGAAATCTCACACAAAATTGTGTACTCTATGAAAACGGTCTTAGTGATTTTACCTCCCAAGCTGTTTATCCTTGTCTGTATCCATGCTATCACTTAAAGAAACATACACACATTCACGTTAGCTTTAGAATTATGTAATACACATGAGAAACAACAAAATCTGATAACTGAGGTCTCACAGAATTGTATTTTACTTCATGCTTATTGCAGGTATACCATATTTTCCACATTTTAATGACATTTGGCTAATACTGTGACTGAAAATTTCAGTTGTCCCAAAGTGAAAATTCACTGTCCAAAATTATAACTCCAAAAAAGAATCTTTTAATTAATATTAATATTTTGAACTTGTTTTTAATTTGTATTTAGACATCAATTTCCTTTTGCTGGTTAAAAGATTCTCAAAAAATAAATCAAATATCAGCTAGAAAGCTAATACAGCCATCAACACTTCCGGGGATACATTAAATCACACCGAAACCAATTAAACAGATCACACATTAAGACATCACCAGGGTGTGAGGTTGTTATCAGGACAACATCACTAAAGTCAGCCACTAGAGGGAGCTGTAGCACCAGGGAGCCGGCAGGGAATGGCACTGTGCACTCCTGCTCCGTCAGCAGTAGCTGCATGAACGCAGTTTACACAGCCCCTAAACTTGTATACGATTTCACTAGAACATCAGATTGTAGAAGGTTGTGACTGTGAGGGTCATGAGTCCACAGGGAATACACTACATAGAAAAACAGAGAACTACACTCCTGTCCCTCTAAAACGAACCACAATTTATTTAAGTGTCCTGACTGTCCATACTCACTCAAATGAAAAGCCATCGATTCTGCAAAACAAAGACAAAAAACAGACTCTTAAAATGTGCACTAACAGAAGGCAGACAGTAGCAAAGGCAGCATCTACTTCACGTGTGAGATGTGTGTAGTATGTACTCACTGGTAGTCTGTTGTACTGCCCTTCCTCTTGCGGTTGTAGTCCATGCCTGGGGTGCTGATAGAGCTGCTGATTAGATCAGTTGAGCTGGGGGACATGAACTCGTTCATTGTTGAAGAAATGTCCATTCTTTGGTCTGCCATTAGATCTGAAACAATTACAACAGCACAGACTTTACCATCTCCTACTTAGTACATGGATACTTCTGCTGTGGACAGGCAGGATTGACAGTCGAAACAGATATCCAATTAGACACAGGAGAGAAGGGCTAACGCAGGAAACAGTGAGATATGCAAACTCACCACAGAGATTCATTCAGGTTGTGCTTCTCAAAGCAGGTCCTTCCATCCACCGACGGGTCAATGATCTACAAGAAGCAAGATAAAAGATTGAAGAAGTGCAAGTTTAAAAAAAAAAAAAAAAGGCGTATGAGGTTTGTGGTATCTCTATGGTATATTGAATCTGGAGTCGCCTATCAACAGAAACAACAGTCTAACAACTCTAACACTTCACTTGTTTGAGAAACGTCCATGAGAAGATAACCTTTATGGTGCATTCCAGTTGTACTCGGAAGTCACAATTTCCCAGTTCCAAGTCCAATATTTCAACAGGATTGCCCCCTGAAGTCAGAATTCCAACTTGTAAAGTCGGGCGAGCCCGGGCGAGCCCCTACCAACCCTAGCATAGCTTTATTAGCACTTCTGTCTTATTTGTGTCACATTGGATCAATCTTACACACAGCACTGTCCAACTTATATCTGTGGACATGTTGCTATGGTGTTTGTAGGCGCAAATACAGTGTAATGCATTGTTATCAACTGATATTGCTAACATCTGTTAACAATTGCTAGCAACAACAATTGATATAGAAAATGGAACACACCATTATAGCCTCCTTAAAGTACTTAGACAGTAGTAAAAACATACAACAATATTTGCTCTCCTTTATGGACAAAGAACTGCACAACCCCTCTGGTTATTTACAGTGGGATTTACGCCTTCAACTAATTCTTAGTTCACAAACATGTTGATAAATGAATACTTCATCTAAACCAAGTTATTTAATTCAAGATAACAGTTTTTGTGTTTAGACCAAAATCTGTAATTAATCGTTACACAATGGCTTGGTTTCCAGACTGGTTCCCCTCAAAAGATAAATTTTGAATCCTTCCACACACACTACATGCTTCTAAAACCAGCGCTTAATTCAGTGGCACACACATTATGCATTATGTTGGTAGAGGTCCACTAATATCAATACGTATCTGTACAAGCTATCCTAAGTAAAAAAAATGTAATCATTTAAATAAATAGAAATGAGGCCTTGAGGTCCCGAGACTGAATATATTAGGCTATTCCTTCATGATAAACACCGGACATCAGCGGCCTGATACAGAGTATTATTGTAATGCACAATGTTGACAGCAGTAGATAGGTAACCTTGCAATTATTATTTGGGGTCTTTACATCTTTTTGATTTCTTCCACTCGGAAGATGTCTCTGCCCACTCCTGTGCAGTTTGACTGAGGTGCCAACACTATTTAACCATGACAAATCTATTTAACCATGACTTCAGCATAACGCACACCTAGACACTATGGAACATCCAAACTGAATGCAAATGCGATTTCAACATTTTGCTCCTCCTTCGTTTTGCATGTTATGGTTTACATTCCATTTTTCTGTCATTTGTTTACATTTATCATTTATTAGGGTATGCATTGATCATCATGATCATCTTCTTTTATATTTTCGATAGTCCATTATTTTACAGTACATCAGTCCCATCTCACTACTGTGAGCCTTAAAGAAAAACATACATCTCCTTCCACTGTGTTCTAAGATGCAGGTGACATTGCTATGGGATTGACATGCGTTGTTATTTAGGTTGTTAGTAACACAGGCCAAGAGCACAATAAGAAGTTGGCATGACACATTTTGACGTCTGAATTTAAAGGCTGTGTGCATATTAAGGGGTTAGGAAACTTACTTAGAACTTAAACATGTTTTTTTCCATGTGATTATAATGAATGGCTTTTAAAAACATTCCATGGATGACCCAGGAAAAGTCTGGCAAAGAACAGTTCAAATACAATACATTGCCTAGATTGTTTTTGAAAGTGAGTCAACATTAAAACTAATTTTCTTCAACAATAGACCTTAGTTCACTTTCCATCAACATTCATTTCCACTGTGTTTTAAAAACAAGCGGGTTTCAAGCGCGGGCGTTCTGCCTGCTAACAGTTGGTTCTCGGCCGTCACACTTAAGGTCTCCAGTCTGCAGAGACAGCATACATGCTTGGAAAATCCAAGCCCTCCCAGACCTTAACGTCACACATGCACTGAAGGAATCCATGCCGCCATCTTATAGGGCAATCCGGCTGGTAAGAATAGCCCCTAGAACCCATTTACATGTATTCATTTTAGCAGATGCTTTTACTCAAAGCACATGACAATATATAGGCCTAAGTACATTTCATCACTATGTGTGCTCCCAGGGAACCCATGACATCTGTGTTGTTAGGAGAGTTGATGTAGAGGAACACAGGACATATTATTATTATTGATATTATTCAAGTGTACAAATGCAAAACTTCTCTTCCGTAAAACTGCCAGTGTTCTCCCTCATCTTCTCTCTTACACTCTCTGCGCAACCCCGCCCCCACTCTCCCACTGCGTCTGTATCAGCAGAACTCCTCTAGAGATCATATAGTGGCCAGTGATGACCCAAATGTTTCCATGAATGTAAAGGGTTGTAAGTTGTGCTTATATTTTACACCTAAATAAAAACTACTTCAGACCCTTGTCAATAAAGTGCGTAGCGCTAACTATATATCTATTTTGAGAAATGTTCAAATTTTTACATGTTACCTCTGCCAGTTGGTGCCAGTTGGTGTTTAGCTAGTCAGCTAACAGCATAATGAGTTTAGCCACATATGTGTACACATTCGCGTACAATTTGTAGTTTTTGATACAGGTTTCCTGTATGTTTTCCCACCGCAAATCAGAATGTAAGTTAACAAGTCTGGCAGTGGGATGATCACCACACATTAATGGCAGATAACAGATACTGCAAAGAACTTTATTTAATGAAGAGCACCTTTTCTTTTTATGGCTGATTTAATCCATCTAATAGTTTATGGATGACTCGACTAAAACACTGGGTGATGAGCTGTTATATTTCTAGACTGTATTTATTAGATGTGCCACACAAGAAATGACAGATTGATCCCATGGGGGTTTTCTATTTAGATTGCAACTCACATGTGGTCATGGACGGATTATGAAACCATAGCCCCTGGGCCTGGATGTGTAAAAGCCCCCCCCCCCCCCCCCCCCAAAAAAAGTCTTGTGCGCTCAGAAAACATTACTTAAATGTAATGAATTTTTTTTTCAACAGCACAATAACTAAATTCACCTGTACCTCAATAGGATTTACAGCGCACATACACATTTTCTAACACAGCGCAGGTACACTCAATTAAAGCCAACAGCAAATTGACAAAATACACCGCTTTCAACCACAAATAAGAGATACATTTAAGCCACCTCTAATATTAACAAAAACAAAGTCTAAAAACAGTTGACAGCAAACAAAGTAAATAACACCGACTTTACGCAGAGGCTCTGGCTTAGGGGCCCCCTGAGCTCATGGGCCCCTGGGTCTGGGCCCGGGAGGCCCGTTAGGTTATCCATCCCTGCATGTGGTGTTTAACTTATTCAGATGTCCTTTGAGTGCATGTGAGGGGAACTTTGTGCTACATTACTTTACTTTGTGTTGCTCATGTGCTTTGTGATGGTTCTTAAATCAAATGTTCTTGTATAAAGGAACTCAGTTGCTTAATACTGATTAGTTGTTTGTGTATTGAATGCTCTCCCGGACCGAGCTGGAATTAAAGGTTATGGTAGCATAACCCGTTGTTCACTGTATTAGGCTAATTGCAAAGTTTTATTACAGTTATTTATATTCATATCAGCCTATCTGGGGAGTGTACAACATTTTTTAAGTCTGACTAAATGGTTCTCCAGCATTACATTTGGCCGAAATAGGTTTGGCCTGTACTTCTCGTGTAGCCAACGGACATCGGAGTGAATTTGACTGATATCAAAGGGCTTTAAAAAACGGAACTCTACAGCGTGGTTGAATACACGCAACCATGCGCAACAGTGTCCATACAATAACCAAGGGCAAGATTGTCAATTTGTCATACATGCAAGCAGGACAAGTATGTCCTAGCTAGCCGAATGAACTACGTACGATGCTTACAAAACATTAATGACGGATACAAAAATGTGGGAAGAAAACACCCAACCTTCGCAACATGTATTTCACTGAGTAGCAAGACACTATCAATCATTCTTCATAGCCCTTGTGATGGTTGAGATCTAGGAAGCCCTCTGTTCACGTTAGCAAATGTCACTACATACCGTAAGCCATTTATCAAGATACATATATGAACGTTATAAAAAAAAATATATAACGTTAATGGCTGACTGTGTGATAATGTGGGTATCATATGTGCATTCGTACCCACACTAACATACAAACTATCAACCTTACGTTATTGTTATATCACCACGCTCATTCACGTCATCTATGGCTTTCTTGCTGACGTCAGATGTGCAGCGAAGATTCATTTAATAGAAAATATATTTATGCAATCAAATTCTTACCACGACACATTACAACACAAAGTAACATTATCCACAAAGTTACATTATCGATACGCGGTTAGTTAAACCATCTAAAGTTAGGTACACAGCTACCTATAGACTTTGATGGCAAATCGGTACAGTAAATCGGTAAAATAAATTAACATAGCGCAAGCTACTGCTGATGTAAAAGCACAATGGATGCACCTAATGCAGCTCAAAAGACATACCATGAAGGATACATCTATATCAGGGTGCTGGCAAGGATATTATGAGCTTCGTCAGATTTTAATTTAGCGGTGTAGCTAATATAGCTAGCTAGCGATGATAAAAAAAATTCTTGCCAGGTTTCAAACTAACTGACAAGATGTTCGACAGAAGCTAGCTGGCTAGCTAATCAGATATGTAAAGGCTCGCTAGCTACGGCGACAATGAGTTGTAACAAATGCAGGTATCCCCCTTTTCGCGACTAACAACTAGCTAGCATTTATGAAAACACAACATATCCCACAGCAAGTTACCAGTTAGCTAGCAAGATAGCTATACTGCACTTAACAGAGGGAGAACCCTGGAGAGAATGCCCCTCCTCCCGCAAGTCAATAGCTAGCTATGTCAACAGGGGAGAAAAAATATTGTTCATCGACTTGATACGACATGAGAACACTTTCAATAATCAAAATCCATATACTTGCCTCTGACAGTACGGCGTATCATGTAGCTTTCACTTCACTTGCGAAGTAGAACATTACTACAAAAATGTGTGACATAAATGGCATCGGTCTGTGACCTACTTTCTTCTCTTCGTGATGATGACTGTCGAACCACTAACCTATATTTTTATCCAATCATTTCTCTGGAATAAGGCATGTAGTATTACAGCCAATCCAAACATGGTTTACACAGTAAAACCTTAATGAACATTGCTGTCATCCAATGAAACCGCAAGTACAGCCTCCAAAGTCTATGGCCATAGCCAATAAATAGAACGAACAAGCGCAGGTCTGATGTGTTGTGTAAAAGGAGATGTAGCAAGTACAGTGTGTGTCCCAGGTATTCCTGGGATTAAGTATTTATGTGTACTTGTAAGTAGTGTAAATAAATGTCTGATAAACATAAAATCATTGCTCAAATTACATAATTATCCAACTAGGTTAAACAAAAATAGTGAGGTGCCTGAGGATGTACTGGGAATGTGTCAGCAAGTCAAGGAATATACATGAACATTTATGTGTATTTATCTCTCTTTTTGTCTATTTTAAATGTTATCAATACAATTTGTTGTATACTCTTCCCAATATTAACTCCTGTGTTGCCTCATTCTGCTTTAGTTTTTAAGCTTTCTATTGTTCTTCAGCACCATAAAATAGGCTAACAATATTTATTCCAGGTATAGACTGAGGTTTTTAATGCCATGAACAGGATTTCATAAACACTTTCAATGTTATAAATCCATTCAAATCCATTTCTCCCTACTAATTTGGTCACTAATGTTACCAAAACACCTTGTGGTTGCATTATTTTTTTTGTTGTTGTTGCTAATATTGCATTTTTCTTTCCCAAAAATGTTTTGTAAGTCGCTTTGGACTATAGTGTCTGCAAAATACGATAACTATAACTGTATAATTGTAATAACAATGTCTGAATAGTTCAAATGGAATATCAAGAGAGCTTATTAGAGAAAATTAAGAGACTGAGTAAAGTGATCTAAAAGGCACTTGGGATATTTAATTATTATGTAATATCAGTTTGGTCATTTTGTTTCTGTTGGTCTGACTCTGACTATGGCCCGCCTGTTGCTCCCCACTTTTCACTGGGATGACACAAAGTGAATTTGTTAGCAGGTTAGTTAACAAACAAAGTCTGTACAGACATCCAAGAGAGGCAGACCTTGAGGAAGGACTTATTCAGACGGAGGTGTCCTTTAGAGAAATTGAGCAGACAAAAGAGAGAACTAAGCAATCCAGGGTGAAAAATGACAGGAGACAAAGAAAGACAAAAGAAAGGAAAGCCAGGCCAAGTACAGGAAAAAGTGCTTGCAGACTAGGATAGGCATTACTGTAATGAGGGAACATATTTCTTACCACCATAGTCAATCAATGAATCGGTCTGCTTCTCTTCTTTATTTAAATGTAATTCAACTGCTCACTAATGTAATTCATACTCTCTTAATCATTTACCACTGCAAGACTCTCTGAGACAAATACTCACAGCTATGAGAAGCAAATACAACTTTTCAGAAAATCTGAAAATGGAAACACAACAGAGACATCAAGACCGCATCTCAAGGTGTATTTTTTTTCTGTGGGACCGGTTTGGCAGATAATCATGATTCATACATTCTTCTGCATAAGATGACCAGCAGGCAGGAAAGAAACAATGCACTTCCTGGGGTGAAGTTATATAGTAAGCATTGATGCACTTGCTGTTGAAGAGGTTACCAACCCACTAGGCTACCACTTCCCACAAGTTGGTTTCCAATCATATGTGTGAACATGTTATTGCACTGGTGTGAGTCGGCCCACTGTCAAAGATTAAGGTAAGGAGTAGGAATTAATTAGTAGCATATGCTGGCCTACATTATAAAATAATTTGCGTATAGTCCAACCATGGGAAACTAAGCTGGATACCCACAAGCAGCGCTGCGATGTTGGCTTAAAAAATAAGACACATTTTAAATGGAAACGTTTCCTTTTCTTCGTTACACTCCAGTCCACTCGGTGTCAGTAATCTTCACTAATTATTCTGTAATTGCTACAAACCCCAAAACGATAAGAATTGGTCGACAACGTTCAACACGCAGCTGTGCGCTAAATTGAATATGATTGGGTTTTAGCTGATACGCTGCTAAACCTTCTGGAAACCGAAACTACAATATCCCAAACGTACAACAACATAAGAATCACCAAGTTAGATTCGCGCAAATATCCACCAACATGTAAGAAATGTAAGATTTTTTCCTTAAAAAAATTAAGAATATAACTGTTAAACTGTTGTCATTGTGTCGTGTTGGTTATCCACAATCTAAATCAGAAATGTCAAATATTCAGAAAGTTAAAAATATTAGGCTAGGCCTACATGAAGTTTAGGTTGAAGTCGGGTAAATTATGACATGTGTAAAGAAACAACCAAAAGTTCACTCAGCGCAAAGAGTCGGTTCCTTTCTACAATTCTATGTTAAATAGGAAGCTAAATTAAACTTAAGCTCACTGGAAGTCTGAGCCTACACAGTGGTTATCATGTACAATAGGCCATGCATTAGGCTAGAATAGGCCATTGTAATTAAACAGAAATACGCATTATTTTAATTTAAAAAAATGTAAATATTGTTTATTGTATTAAATTCTTTTTGTATTCAATCTTCTAATTAAAAATAAATTAGATTTATTGTGCACAGCTTTTTCAGCTGATATGCTTGCTAACTATAACCAGTTTATAAGCCACTAATATTATGAATACACAGCGATAGCATGACATTCACAGTTCTATTCCAGCTTAATTAATAAAAACCCTGGCAACTCTAAACAGCTTTTTACCACCATAAACCATCTCCTGAAGCCACAACCATCCTCTTCAACTGAGGCTACAGAGGAGCAATGCAACAGCTTCATTGACTTTTTCAGATCCAAGGTCAACAACATTCGCTCTCTGATGTCCAGCGCTCCATCTGCCACCAACACCTTATCTGCAAGTGTGCTGTCTCCTCTACATCTCGCTGAGGTTCGGGAGAGCCATGTTGAGGAAATCCTCAGAAAAATGAAATCCTGTACCTGTACCCTGGACCCCATTCCCACTGCTCTGCTCAAGTCACATCCCCACTCTCAGTCCTTTCATCACCAAAGTTGTTAACCTTTCCCTTCAGTCTGGCTATGTCCCACCTGCTCTCAAGGTTGCTGTCATCCGTCCCCTTCTCAAGAAACCCACCCTGGACCCGGAGGTTCTAGGCAACTACAGGCCTATCTCAAACCTTGCCTTCCTGTCCAAGGTGTTAGAGAAGGTAGTTGCTTCTCAACTTCAGGACCACCTCAAACACAACAACTTGTTCGAAAAATTTCAATCAGGATTTCGTTCAGCCCACAGCACTGAAACAGCCTTGCTCAGGGTGACGAATTACCTGCTGATGACAGCCGATGCAGGATCACCCTCACTCCTCATCCTCCTGGACCTGACTGCTGCATTTGACACAGTGGACCACACTATCCTCCTAGAGCGCCTCCACACCACCATTGGACTATCAGACTCTGCACTCAAGTGGTTTCAGTCCTACCTTTCTGGCAGAACTGAATATGTCTCACTGGGAAGATGCAAGTCCAGACAGCTCCCTGTCTCCTGTGGTGTTCCGCAAGGGTCGGTCCTCGGCCCCATCCTCTTCATTATTTACATGCTCCCCCTCGGTCGTGTCATCAGCAGACATGGGATGTCTTTCCACTGTTATGCTGACGACACACAGCTTTATATCAAAACTGCCCCAAGCCCCACTGCAGCCATGTCGTGTCTCACCGCCTGTCTTGGGGAGATAAAGGCATGGATGAGCAACAACTTTCTCCAGCTAAACAGTAGCAAAACCGAAGCCCTTCTTGTTGGCACTCCACACCAGGTTCAGTCATCCTCCCTAACTCATCTCACCTTCGACAGCCAGGTCATCCCCCTCTCCTCCACAGTCACTAATCTCGGGGTTAGGTTTGACCCTCACCTGACCTTTAATGACCATATAAAACACCTGTGCAAAACCTCCTTTTATCATCTAAGAAACATCTCCAAACTCCGCCCCACTTTAACCCTATCAGATGCAGAGAAGCTTGTCCACGCCTTTATCTCCTCAAGACTGGACTATTGTAATTCGCTTTTCTATGGGATCACTGGCAAGAACATCCAGAAGCTGCAATACATCCAAAACAGCGCTGCCAGGATCCTGATGAGGGTCCGGAAATATGAGCACATAACACCGATATTACACTCACTACACTGGCTCCCTGTCTCTTTCCGGATTGACTACAAAGTCCTACAAATTGACTACAATACTCACCCATACATGCATAAATGGGCATGCACCTCCCTACCTGCAAGAATGAATTACTCCCCAAACCTCCACCTGCTCCTCCGCGTCCCCAAAACAAAGCTCCGCACCATGGGCGACCGGGCCTTTTGCTCGGCAGCGCCACGATTATGGAACAGCCTCCCTGACCACCTAAGGGCAACGCAGACGCTGGACTCCTTTAAAGCTGGACTAAAAACATTTTTATTCAGGAAGGCATTTCTGGCCTTGTGTTAAACCGTATGTTAAAATGTTAAAACGTTTTCTATTATGCTTATGTTAATTCATTTTTATTTTATTGTATTATTATAGTTAGTTTTTAATATGTTGGCACTCTGATATTCTTTTGAATGAAGAGTGCATTACAAATAAAATAAATTATTATTATCATTATTATTATTATTAATACAGCTTCACTGAATTAAACATTCTAAACTCTTATTTGAGCATTCTTGATCTTGTTTGTGTGAGAGAGCACAAATCTATGTTTTTGCATGAGTGGGATATGTGCACTGTATGCGTATGGGCACTAGGCTACTATTTGTATAAGAATAAAGCATATAGGCTTAAATCTTAACTATTATAATATTTTTCTTGTTTTTCAATTTAGAAAACACCTAATTATTTACTTAAAGACCATTCAGAGGGTGGCCCATTTGATCTAACACGTGAAGCTAAAATGTACAATAATTATTATTATTTTGTAATAATAATTATTCATTATTATTATTGTTGTTATGATTTTATTTTAAACTGTGTTTTTTATTAAGTAAATAATCTATTTTCAAACTATAAACATTCTTATTTAGTACAAGTCACCAATACAATATTAAACATGCAGATCTTTTAGTGGTTCATTTGTTCCTTTACCTTATAATTTAAAGCTACTACTTAGCATGTCAAGGCATTTTCCATGCATTTTCACCCATCCGTGTTTATAAATAAATAAAAGAGATAAAAGAGATTCCATACCTCCCCACAATCTCTGACCAATCAAATCGGTTGATACATGTCAAGAAGTGTTGTGACAACAGTTAAAATAATTTAGCAGTGGTTGGCTGTCGAATCTTAGAGAGCTATGTCACTTCAACTTTATATGGCCCATTTTACCTGATGGCCCAAACTGCCTGCAACTATGGCTTGTGTTTGAATGTCATTTCAAATCAAAGAGCCGATAAAGCAACATTTACAATGGTGCTTGATGTTCGCCTATGCATAGTGAAAAAAGAATGTGCTATTTGCATTCAGCATGTCTGTTTGCGAGAAGAGAAAGCAGCCTACCGTTACGGTTATCCTTGTTCTGTAACGTAAAAGACCTTTATAGCATTTAACTCACAGTCAAAGTAGTCTTAGAAAATGACATAGGCCTACATGATAAAAGAAATACATAGCCTACAATCCTGCCATTTGTGTGATGGATGTAATATCGGTCTAATGCTGGGGGAAAATTTGCTCCAGGTTTAAGCTAAAACGCACAAAAAGTGACCTGTTGTGGTGAGTTGTGAGATTTCATGACACATCAACTGAAATAAACCTAAATCTGAGCTAGGTTAAACTACAGGTGCTTATGACACAGTAACAGGGTTTAAAAAGCCATGTGACTTTTTGAAACGCAGAAAAGCGACTGGATCAGCCTTAACCTGATCAGAATGGAGTCACATGACACCACCCGGCACAGAATGGTGGGCATCATGCAGCTGGGGAACAGCAAGGACAAACCAAGCAGACTAAAGGAGGAGGAAACATGTAGTGGACAGAAACCAAAGGTTAGATGGCCAGGGTCCTTTGAAGTCATGGAATTGTATCAGTATTGATTTAATTGGATTGAAGGGGACAGCAGAGTATAAATTGAATTGCAAAATTCTTTGTTATAGCTACATAGTTGCTTGTTATGGTAGCCACCCTCAGATACACTAGCCGCATACATTTCACTAAGGTTACTGGGGAGAGGTGCCTTAGCTGGTTGGTTATTTAGGAGGGGGCGGGGGACAGAGGAGGAGAGGACTGGTTCAGAAAGATAGCGCTTTCCCCGCTTAGGTTGTTCTCTGTTTTAGGCATCTCCTAACCCTGGGATCTTTGTAAGGCACCTATTAATGATTAAAGGATTCTTCCCCCATACTATGACAGACACCTCGTTATAAATATTACACCTAATATTCAGCCACAGAAGTATATATATATAAAAAGTTTTTATTAAAAGACAAAACAAGTGCGTAAAACATACAACGACAGTAAGTTAAAACTCTTGGGAATTAACATATTTGCTTGTGTCAACCCTCACGATCTTCTTGGGTAGCAGCTGAGTGTGTATGTTCGGAAGTACACCGCCCTCAGAGATGGTCACCCCTCCAAGTAGGGCGTTGAGCTCCTCGTCGTTTCTAACAGCAAGCTGGATGTGACGTGGACCGATACGCTTTTTTCGGTTATCCTTACAGGCGTTCCCAGCTAACTCCAACACCTCCGCACACAGGTACTCGATGACGGCACTCAGGTAGACAGACGCCCCGCTTCCAATACGCGGTGCATAGTTGCCTTTGTGCAGCAAGCGAGCGATTCGACTGACAGGGAATTGTAGACCAGCACGAGAGGAGCGGGACCTGGTAGTCTTGGCCGTAACAGCAGCAACTTTCTTGCCACGACCGGACATTTCTGGGAGAGATGGTTGGTAGGTATACGTCATAACACACCAGAAAGACAACCAAACACTAAATGACATAGGCTAGAATGGGCTATAGGCCTTACGTCGATTGTAATGGTTGAGCAAATTACATAGTTAGATCACAGCACAAATTGAACGTGCCTTTACCATTCAAAACCAGATTAGACAGTAAACGGAAATAGAGTTGGACAAGATTAATAGACTACAGCCATGTACACAATTCAATATAACCGAAGGCAGGATAGCTATATACAAGTCGTTAAAAGAGTAGACGTTAGTGATCAAATATTTGCGCAATCTAGAACACATTAACACGTGCTGAAGCGTCTACTTACTTTCTCAGCTCGGTTACTGCGATTAGGATATTAAACAGGAGGAAGTGCATTGTTGCCTGGAATTTGCAAGCGTGTTTTATAGTGTGCGCCCTACCTCTTGATTGAAGGCAATTGCCAACACCTGATTTTAATCGTTAGACTCCATTGCCTTGTGCAAAAGATTGACTCGTTAATTGGGCTCCATAATAACTCCAAATTGGAGTCCATAATATCCCTGTATTTTCATCTGAAGAAAAGATGTTTCAGGATATTTTGGAGGAAAACGATTACAAAAGGGCTGAGCTTTTTTTTTTTTAAATATGTGAGTGAGAGTTTTTTTTTCTTTTTCTCAGTTTAACGTTCTGATGTGCATACTTTCTATAAAATAAGTCTGAAGCTTCTATGAAAACATTATCAGCTCTCAAGCAGAAGCTGTGGCATGCTGTAGGCTATCCAGACATCTTCACTAGCTAACCCAAATTACACCAGCATGTCCAGGTGTTTGAATGAATGTCAAAATGCATTTATGATGATGCAAAACATAACTTTATTAAGAAAATAACAGAGTTCACTGTGGTGATTCTTCCCTGTCTGACAGAACCCCCCCCTGTGGTACATCAGGCCTCAATGTTCCGGCCAGCTGACTGAGCTTCCCATTTGGCCATCATGCTCTGTGAAGGTAAAGAGTTGAAAATAGTGGAAAGAATTGTTAAATAAATAATCATAAACAGTCGACTATTAGACATCAGACATGAAACATGGTTATGCTGGACAGCTGAAGATTTGTACAGTTTTGTTACCACTCACCAGTCGGGTCTGTTGTTTACCAGTCAAAATGTGTATGAGTAATGGCTGTAGTCAATGTGATGAATGGAACATGGCTGTACATCTAATAAAATGCATTAGTTTACCATCAGCCGTGTCAGTATTACCTTTTAAATGAGAGGGAGATAAGGTGGGCTCAGTCTGCCAACCACCTGTTTCAGAGTGCCGTGGTTGCTGAAAGGATCCTGAGTACAAGGACATGAAATGTATAATCAGTCAAAAGGGGGGAAAACAAAGCATTTACATAATGTGTACCACTCTAAATCAAAAATTTAGAAATCATAGGTAAGCACAAACCTGATCTAAAATGTACTACTAGCAGTTTAGCCTCATATAGAAATAGCCTACTAGTTAAGGACAAATTATATCTAGTTAAGGCGAAATGGTATCTCATCACTGAACTTTCCCCCTGTATCATATATTTGGAGAGATATTTAGATGAACTCACCAGCCAGTGCTCATATTTTCTGAAGGTCTGCATCATTGTGTTTGGCACTTTCTGTAAGGCACAATTGAGAGAAAAAATTCTCCAGATGTATTTGTCACAGAAAAGCAGTTTTTGCATGAATCATTTAATTAAATGATGAAATCTTTAACTTTGAGTAAATTCAACTCTGATACTCTTCATACCTTCCAGGTTTGATCCAGTCTTGACAGAGTGCTGTTTGTCAGGCCATACATCACAGCAGTGAATGAGCCCATGTTGTGTTGACTATGTAGGCTGGGGAGCAACCAAAGAGGAGAAACCAAAGTCACTCATCTACTCCAATCTAAGCCTAAAACTAAACTACAAAAAGACATTTTAAAACTTTTCACAAAGTTTTGAACTGCCAAGGATAGTATTGGAAGTTTCCATTAAGTACATCTAAAGCAAACTGTAACTACATATGATTCCATCTTAAAATGCTGTTCCTTCTCCACTGCTACTCAAGAGAACCATTATCTCACTAGCTGTGTAGCCGATGGCATTCATCTGGATGGGGCATGATGATGTATGTGTTGTGATGTGCTCACACTCACATCATGGCCATTGTGATGAAGGTTTTCAGCAGACAGGCCCGCTTGGCCCGGTCTGCAAACGGGCAGAGCTCCGTTAGTAGCCGGTAGAAGACTTCATTAAAGTGGCGAACTAGGAGCTCCGTAGGAGTTCAGTTGGGCTGTTGGAGGATCTCTTTCTTCCCAAGACATTATAGAGCAGCTCCGTCTAGTTGAATGAATGGGGTAGTGGGGTAGGAATAAGGGAGAGGTGAGAAGAAACTAAGGTTCGAATGAGACTAGTGTGTGACAAGACTAGTATTTTATGCCATTCTGAAGGCCATCAGCCAGTTGTTCAACAGGTAATTCCAGAGTACTTGTGTTAAGAGATAGTGTTAAGAAATGTACAGTTCTTGGATAAACCCAAATGGCCCTTGAAGAGCACAACTCAGAGGTACAGTTGAAAATATTATTTGAAGAAAAGTACAGATATAAAAATGAGGATCAGTCATCAGAAGTTTACCATTCTACATTTATCTTAATGAAATCTGAATTTTGAATATCTGAAAAAGATTTTGACAGCTTACGTAAGGTAGACAGTGTCATAAGATACAAAATCAACCTAATTTAGTTCTTCTCACACTGAACTCTTTTCCTCCCCTCCCCAGGCCTCTATAGTTCCTCTACTGTGCCCACCTCATGCATGGTGTCGAAGCATTCCCAGTCATAGGGGGTGAGATGAGCTGCGATGACCTTGTAGCTTATGCATCTGGCATCTCCGTGCCAAGCTGTTCCTGTAGGGGTGTCTGTGAGGGCCACACACTTTAGTCTCTGAACACAATATTCCTGTATTAGAAAACTATCAGTTCTTTCATGTGGTCTTCCACCAAGGTTGAGAACTGAATGGAGGCAATGTATTCAGTTGCATCTTCCACAGTATGCTAGGTCTTATCAGAAGAAATGTGGTAGCAGGCAATTATGCCCAATTTCCAGACAAAAAGAAACTTGTGCCATCAACGTGAATTTTCAATGACATGAAACTCACCACTTTGTTTAAACAAGCCGCTGTCTTTGGACACCCTCAAACTCTGATCTCAGATCTCAGTGTCTGATTTCAGATAGTGTGGCTCTATAAATGAGTTTACAAGCAGATTCAGAGCGTACTCACCAGCTTGTCAGCCTGGTTGACAGAGAACATAAACGCTCTCTCATACAGACCCAGAAAGAAGGAGACGGCCCTGGCAGAGCACAGGCATTTAAAGACTCAGTGACTAACAAAGCATTACAAGAGAACACTACTGGTGTAAATACTAGAACTTAATATTTCCCATCCTCTGAAGTTCAGTGTGTTGAATAGAATGTTTGACCTTCACCATCAGTATTGTTAATTGGCAGGTTAAAAACAGTCAATCAAGGTCTCTAAAATGCTGTCTTAATAGTACATTAGTTGGAATGAGAGGGCAACACAATTATTTTCCCGTAAACATAGTGTCTGATCATTCTTCTTACCTCCAGAGGACTTCATGTCCACCAGCATGTTGTCTCCTACTGACGTTTTCATCGCCACATCCTCAACAAAGTTGTTTAGGGACATCCTCACAGAAACAAAGCCGTGGTCATGTCGGAAGACCTAAAAGACCTAAAAGACTGCAAAAAAGAAGTTGTAAGATGGTTGTCTGAGCCATTTCATTCATTGACTTTTTTATCATGTGATGAAAGGAGCACAGTTGATCCCTCTGTGTGCATACACGGAGGCACTGCAATCAATAGGTTCAATACTCATGACATGAATTCAGTCATATATAGGGGACTGTTTTATAATACTCTCAAACCACACCTTTGTCCTTCACCCTGATTGCCTGGCTCATCCGGACCAGGGACTGACAAAGTTGATGGCATCCCTGGAAGAAATGATTGAACATGTATGTGGAAGTCACTAAATAGTCAAAATAATACATTATTTCAACACTTTGCTCAATAGAGTGAAAATGAAAACACTTGCTGTCACATGTAAGTGTAATTGAAGACTCCATTCATGTGTTATCTCAAAAGTAGTTTAATAAATCTGAGAATATGGTGCATATTTCACTTACCCTAATTGAGGGCTGATGTCCATTGTTCAGCCTGGAAAAACATTTAAAAAATGAATACTATTATGAGAATGAACAAGATTACACCTCTGTCAGGTGCTAAGGTTTCCGTGTGTGTGTATGTGCATGCGTGTGTGTTACTCACAATATGTGTCTCCTTGCTCCAATGTTGGCCATCAACAGCAGGCCATACAGTGCCACCCACTGGACAACAAGCTTCAAAGTTCTCTTTGCCCTCTCCAACTCAGAGCCCTGTGAGGCATCAGCATGGAAAGTGAAATGATCATTAAGGAAGTGTGACCTCTGACCCGACCGAAACCGTGGATACGTTTGTTTCATCTTCAGAAACACAGAAAACAGTCATTCAGTGTGGGAAAGCTTTTCTCTAAAATCCCATTGCCTAAATGTTACTATAAAAGATCCATATCAGTGACAGTTGTTGTGGAAAGATATTGACTCAGCAGGGCGGAGCACAGCTTCTTCATGAAGACGTGATGCACGAAAGGATCTGCTGGCAAAGACAATTCTCATAATCTCTCAAAGTGCACTCATTTATTTTTCTCTACCTCAACATGAAAAATATCAGAGAAATTTCAGTCATCTATAATGTAATGTATAATGTCATCCATGAAAAAAACAACTAGCTTCCCACATAAAGTGTCTTACCCATTCGGTCATCGGAGCCCAGCATGAACTGCAGTATCTTGGCTGGGGTAACCACCTGGCCAGAGCTCCTCTGAAGGATCAGTGCAGGTTTGCCATTCCCTTCCACATGCACCATGTTTGCCTTCACAACCTTCAATACACCCAGTGGGTCAAGACATGCACAAACATCCACAACTCAGTCCAAACAGATGTACAAAGTGCCCAATGTAAAAAGACACCATGTATGTATAATTCCAATCCCATTCTGCTTTCACTACTATCATTCAGAATCTTACCTTAAGGATGCTCACAAGGATGCTCAAGTCAAGTCTTCCTACTTGGAGGAAGTGACAGTCTTGGGGCATTTTATTCATCAGGGCCAGCTGCCCAAAGTCCTCTCCCTTATGCAGGGTAGTAATCTTACCCTGGAGAGATAAAACATACAGAGTTGTTTATTATTCTTTCCCAGGCCTATTGAAACAGATGAATATAGCCAGAGGATTTTTCTGTTAGTGGTAAATAGATTTACCTTGCGGTGATATCATCAAGGGATCCCTTCGAGATGACATTTGTGGATGTCCCATTGCCTGTCTGATTTATCACTGAGAGACAAAGAAACCATTGGTCACCCCCTTGATCCCCTTGCCTACATCCTACATGTCGTATCTGCTTCAATGGCACATATGCTTTGGCATAACAAATTGGCTTATATTAATGACGAAATATCCCATATCCTTTTCTAAAGGTAAATATGTCTGTGTCTGAATGGCCTTGAATGGTTATTATGGTGTTCACACTTACATAATATGGGACTGCTGACTTGAGACTTGAGGACCATAGCATCCAGTTTCTTTCGGACCTATGATGATCAAAAGGACAAAACACATGTTAACCAGTCCTGAACATGCCTTTAGGATATATCCTCTCAACAGCGTTTCTATTTACTTCTGTCTGACCTTTTCTGCCTCAATTGCCCTCCTCAACTTTTGGCGTCTGATCTTCATCAGGCCTGCCTATGCTCCTCTCTCTTCCTCTCCTGTTCCTCCTGAAGCAGAGCTCTTTCCTGCTCCTGTGCCTCATTCTCCATCTCTAATTGGGCCAGTGGATCCCGGTGCCATGTGTCCTGTCGTACTTCATAATAATAATCTGCATCCACTACCTCATCCTCTGCTAGCGTAATGCAGCATAAGAGACGCAGAGCTCTCTTCAAGCGTGGCATTTCCTTCACCTTGTTAAGAGAGACTGAGCACAAACTAGAACCTGGGAGGCAATCCCTCCATTCCACTGTAACAGTCATAATAGGTTGTCATGGAGTTACCTTTATGGCATCATCAGTAATTAATATTTGCCTGTGTGACGGATAGAACTAGTTAGTTCTGTGGAGCTAGCGACAATACACGGCAACATGGCAGCGAAAAGGGTCAAAATAATATTGTGTTTGACAAATGTTTCAACGTTTTACATGGCATATGCAGGGCCAGAACAGTTCTACAGTTCTAAAAGATTCTAAAAGAATAATATGCAAAATAAACAAATAAATAAACACATAGTATGTATTATCAACATTGAATCATTTTGATTTGTCAAATGTAGCTATTATTTAGTCATTAAGCATTTTGGTGTATTGGACAGCCTGACATACTTTCATTCCAAGATAGGCATAGCTCTAGATTATTTGAATCAGGTCTGATTAAACTGGCTAGCTCGCTACACCAAAATTAACGTTGTTATTATTACTCAAATTAAAATTTTATGGCACAACAAAAATGACGCAATTCGTGGTACAGCTGAACTTGCGCTATGTCTTGTTAAAAATAGCCTGATGACAGTTTCGACTGCATGGTAATAACGAATGTCACACTGGCTAGCTAACGTTAGCTAACTAGCAAGATTACATGACATTATGATCCATTCGCTAAAGTTAACAATACAATAAAAATTGCATACCTTTCTCCTTGGCACGTTCCTGTTCTTCTTATTTTCTTCTCTTTTGTATTGCGCTTCAGATGGCTTTTGCCTCTTCATAGTTCTTTCTAGTCTCTTTCCTCGACGCTAGCTTCGACACACACTCGACCCATACCCATCAATGCGCTAGCATGTTCTGACAACACCCCTACGTCTTTAGATTTTTGGCTCATTTTTCCGTTACGTTAGATTTCTTTTTTTAATGTCAAAATATTGGTTGGAGATATAGAAGGGGTCGCAAAAAACTCTGCCCAGCAAAATTAAAATGATAATAATAATATATATATTTTTTTTGCTGGGTGCAGTTTTTGGTGCCCCCCTCTGGGAGGCGCTCTAGGCAACCGCATATGTCGCCTATAGGAAGGACCGCCCATGCCTGGTGTGATGAAAACCAGTCTAGATAAATACACTGCATACTGCATCTGTGAATTTTGTCATTTTAGCAGATTCATCTTGCAAATAACCATGGGATGACATGGTAGGCTACACAACATTTAGTCTTTTGTAGTTTACTGTGATTCATTTCTCTATTACATTAAATCAATAATACATCACCACATCCAGAAAGTTGCATTTCACACCAAGGGGCACACAGCTGATAATGGAGTTGTACACTGAAGCATTTATATTGCTTGTGAGTCATAGAACATCCTATACATTACTGAATAAAACGCGCCTATATACTTTATTATGAATAGGCTAAAATGAAACTAAAATTCCTTAAAAAAAAAATCCTTTTTTTGGCCTACAGCTCCACAAATGGTATTAAAGAGAAGCAAAAACATGACAATTACTCTTTGACTTTGTAACCTTTTACTCCATATCAGTTAGGAAGACATAAGGGAGCGTAGTGTATATCTATAGGCGAAGACTGTAAGCATACTGTATGTGACTCAGCTGGGGCTTAACATGCCATGGATTTTTGCCAAGTAGTTTTCCACATAAAAGGAATTTGTCTTGGTAATGTGGCACATATTGGTTAAATGCACAAATGGGGACAAGACGAGAAAAAAAAATTCCACGAAAGAAATATAAATATAGACAAATATAGAATAACAATATGAATACACATTTTTGCAGATGAAGCTAAATATGTATACATATGAATTTAAAAGGATAATCTTGGAAATGTGCAACAGTGCAAGGTTGCGTCAATATGAAGCACTGAATAGCTGTCCGTGGGATGAAACAGGAGTTTGTGGGCATTGTTGATAAGACTGACTGCTGTCGGTAAAAAACTGTTTGATGGAGATAATTTAGAAACATTGTTAATGACTTCAGAATATATTAATCATAAGCCTTGTATTAATATATACCTTGTATGAATCATGTGCTTATGTAAGCAGGAACATGGCTTTTCTGAGTTTCTGTGTGTGTGTTAGGTAGTCTGCATATGTGCAAGAGCATGTTTGGGTGAGCTCATTGGTGACAGGGTCGAAATGTGCTCTCGGCCCTGGGAAGAACAGACATCCTTGGAAGACAAGAAGATAGATAGATAGATAGATGGATACTTTATTAATCCCGAGGGAAATTTAGGTCATCCAGTAGCTTATACACATATACACTTATACACCTCACCGACATACATACATATATCACATATACATACACATAGGGAGAACATATATACATACACATAGGGAGAACATTTTCACACAGAGTGTTTCCAGATACAAGAAGAAGCTCAGTCATGGACCTAGAATGACTGAGATGTTAAACATTTATGGCGTCAGCATTAGATAAACTTCTTGTCTATATAAACCTTGTGCGATGTGTTTAATAGTGCTTCTCTCTCGTCTGCTGCAGGCTGGGAGTAGGCCCGGGCTCCCTCTCTCTCTCTGAAGGAGGGCCCGTGCTTCTCTCTGACAGGGCCAGGACAAGGGTGTGCCCAACAAGCTTGTTGTTGTTTGTCTAATAAATTTACTTATATGCAACTCCGGAGTCCTGAGGTAACTTGAGTGAATTTTCACCTAACACTGTTCTATGGCGTGAGGTTTTGGTCCTGATGGAGCGCAGTCTCTTACCAGAGGGGAGTTCTTTCAAAAGACCTGACCAGGGTGGGAGGGGTCATAATCTTCCCTACTCACTTTAGGGCCCAGTGGCACGCAGGTCCTGGAGTGATGGAAAATTGCAGCCAATCACATTCTCAGTAGAACGACTGATACGCTGCAGTCTGCTCTTGTCTTTGGCTGTGGAGGCAGCATACCAGATGGTGATGGAGCAGGTTAGGATGGACTCAACGATGGCGGTGTAAAAGTGCACCATCATGGCCATTTGCAGGTTGAACTTCTTCGTTAGGCTCAAATCAGGCCTCAATATAGTTTCTAAAAAATAATACATTTCTGTAGACATAGTGAATGTGCCTCGACGGGGTTTAATACCCTGGTCCCTACAAAGGCGATTCAGATCTCAATATCAGTACACAGTATTTCTAAAAAGGACCTGTTGACATCTTTACACAACTAACCGCAAATAGTTATAGAGTGCCATTATTGTTTTGCCTATTTAAAATATACATGTATATACAATACATACACAAACATATACATACAGCACATACAATATTCATATACACCCATGACAGCTGTGTAACAAAGAGTTAATTGTAATTTTCAGTAAGCAAGACAGGGAAGGTGGCAGTATCCTTATATTTGTCTACATTACATGTAATGTTATTCACCATAGATAGCGAGTCCAAAACAGTCCCAGGAAATCTTACCCTCCTACACCCCCTAGTGGACCAATACAAGCCCTACAGGATGAACTTGAATGGTCCTTCCCTCTTTGAACAATTCACATGCATTGTATAGGATCAATGATCCACCCTTCTTCATGCGGAGCTCTCTCCCTTGCCCTCCAATGACTCTGGCTGGCCTGTGATCCTTTGATTGACTCAGAGAAATCAGAGAAGTCTCTGCATTCCCATGGCCCAGCAGAAACAGAAGCAGCATCTCTTGGTGTGAGTCATGGCGCTCATCCGCTAGTGTAACCTGTGACTCAGCCGCTGACCGTGTCTGATGGACTGGGACATGGCAGATCAGGAGAGGGAGGCACATGAGACACGAGGTGCTGCCTTTGCATCGCCCGTCCATCTGCTGATGCATTTTGCGCCGTCACTGCCCTGCCTGGCTCCTTCTCTTCTCTGTGAGACTGTCTCCTGCAGGTGGAGTTTGGTGCATATGTCCACAGTAACAGTAATTACTTCCTGGTTGGAGCTTAAAAAAGGATCTCCAAATTTGGCTGGAGGTCTCTGGCCACTGCTTCCCCTACCCTCCAGCACCCTTTTGGGATGTTCTTGTGGCTTATTCATTACATGACACTACTCTCATTGCTTTACACTTTTATTTTCTAAATCCCAAATGTACACTGACTTTACTTAACCTCAGTTAAGTTTACTCTTTTTAATAAATATATTTGAGTTATTTCAATCCATGTGTGGCCTCCCCGTTTAATGTTACCGTACCCTGTGCCAGGCATTTGTAACAGCGGCTTTTTTCAGAATCTGTCACATGCTGGCTGGCCTCGGCACATGTTTGTGCCACGCTTCCGCGCTGAAAATGGGACTCACCCTGGTGACAGTACAGAAGGGGAAGCTCTGATGACTAAGCACAGTGGCGTCACTGGAGATGCGGTCGTGCCCAGTCCTTTGTGTTTACTTGGGAGTGTTGTGTAATCGCTGCAAGATCAACCGGAGCAGCAGTGATGCTGATGATGTAAGCTATGAATCATGTAAGGCTTGAATCATTTCATCTGACAAAAGAGACGACTGATGACCGAAGCCTCTGCTCTCTGTGCCTGTATTATAATAACTATAGTGTTAGTTTATTTTGGAATGAATAGAAATTATTTTCTGCCTAAAACATATAAATACAAAGACCATCTGATACGAATGTACAATTTGTGATTTTTTTAATTTAATTTGGTCCCTCAAGGTGGCAGGTGTGAACCATACAGGCAGTATTCACCAAGAGTTCCTGCAGTGGTTGATACAGTGGCGTTTCACAGGACTGATCACATCCAGGTCACTGTTATTCATTTTGTTGTCCATTGTCCTCCAGGCTGCAGGTCAGGTCTTCTTGAAAACCTGGAACTGAAACTTCACACCATTCTCCTCTTGAATTTCATGTGGCACACCAAGAAATCTGACGTTGAAACACAAGGGGGAGTGCAGCTTTAGTCCTACTCAGGGTTAGAGTACAGACTATTGCATAGGATCAATGATCCAAATTGATAAATTGATCATAATTAATCTAAGGAGGACAACATCAACTACTGAATTGCTACTGAAATTCTGTACCCTCTCTATATTTTAAGTGCCATACCTGTCTTGTTTCCTATACACACTGCAGTCAAAATGGGGGAAAAACACGTCACAGTCAAATTCTGCCATGATGTCTGTGAGGTAGACCATGTCACACCAGGGGTGCTCTAGGGCTTCCTATTCAGAAATAAAAAAGAAAATTCCCTAATGAACACCCAGTAGTCAAAGTGCTAATGTAGCAAAATACCATGCTTCAGGCCAAAGGTTTAATACATCTAGATAGTATCCGGTCTTTGAAATGATGTTCCCTGTCCTTCAAACAAGCAATGACTCTGATTGTATCCAGTCCTGTGCTCTACTGAGTAACCTATGAACCGTGAGCAGCAATATTTAGCCACGTTTGTTATTACCCCCTTCGTATACTAGTTAAGCTACAGGAACAGACAAGCCATATGCGTGAATACAGTCAAAGCAACTGAGAGCCATTATGGGGTCAGGGCCCACCTCTGCAAACACATGGAACCCTGCACTCTTATTACCACTCTATCCACGCCATTATAGCAGGCAGCTAGCATCAGAGGATTTATGTACAGATGTTGAGACTGACCCATGCTATGACTCAGGAAACAAAGAAAACAACATACTGACATACTTCCAGTGTCCACAACTCTACCTTCCATTTTTTGTTTGAAGTGAGAAAAAGAACTCTGTAAATAAAAAACTGACTATAACCCTCACCCTGTAGACAGAGGTTCCTCCCAAGATCCAGATGGTCTCCACCAGATCGGCCAGAGCGCCCTGGGAGGCCAGCTGCACGGCACTGGGGAAGTCACTGCACAGGTAGTGTGCTTTCTCTGGCGTCGAGCTGCACAAACCAACAGAAGAAAAATGGCAACACACGACCTGAAGGATATAGGTGAATCGACTGAACTACCTTTCCATGTGCCTGCTGGTGCAAATTGTGGGCTTTTCTATAGCACTGTTGGCTACACACTACTAACTGCTCTCTCTCATAATGACAGATATACTGTGTATTTCACTCTCTCATAATGTCAGATATACTGTGTATTTCATTCTCTCATAATGACAGATATACTGTGTATTTCACTCTCTCATAATGACAGATGCATGCCATACTGCTTTTGTAAAGGTATGCAACGACAGCAATGAACAGCTAATATCTGATATATTTGTTGATCTCCATTGACCATCGACCTCACCTTAGTACTCGGCTCAGTACCACGTGAATGGTGTTGGGAATGGGGAACACACTCTCTGGGCAGGAGAACCAGCACACTCTCCCCCAAACCAACACATTCTTTTTCCCTGTAACCCCAAAATGTTGTACTCAGTTTAACTGTTTTGTGAGCTCTTTTGGCACTTTCCCACAAATCTAAGCCAAATTAAGTTTTTTGGATCTGGATAACAATTCACAGTACCTGGTGTGGATACAGTTGATATGGTGTCCAATAAAAACTGAAATTCTTTCCTAGGGAAGCAAGAGGGAGGAGCCAATGATCGATTGATGCATTATTATTAACCAACCACCAGCTCTAAAGGTCACACAGTTATAACTATTCTATTCTATCGCGTATTTGTAGCGCATATTTGAGCACATAATGCTGCATTTGACTCAAACAATAAAATGCTTGATTGTTAAACTGTACACTACCGATATTAACCAGTCGGCCTAGGCTACTTTATCAACAAGCTGGGAATAATCACATCCTCTTCCTGACAGCTCCCAAAGTATGAATATGCGTCTTACGGTAAATCCCACGGAAGGTGTCCGTCCTTCCCTATACCCATATCACTGCATGCTGCAGCTATCAAGCGTATGGGTTTCATCTGCATTTGTATTGTGTTGCTCTCGTCTTCGTCAACTACATATCTCGCCTCTACGCCCTTTTCGGAAGTATCCTACGATTGGTTGCGCTGAGCGTTCAGCTAGTTTATCGATTCATCGTTATAAAATCGTTGATCGCTTAATAATTCAACGGCTGTACAGTTGTTTAAGCGGATTGCTTTCAGTTCGCGCAGCGATGGTGAGAACACCGGCAAAAAAAATACTTGTAAACGTGCAGGGTCGACACGTGAGGTCTTTCCAGCTAATTCCAAACCAATTTCAAGGTACACGTCGTGAGAAAATAACATACTTCTCCATTGGATAACAATGGTATGACTGTTTCTTTATTTAAACAATTCAGTCTAAGGTCTGAAAATCAAATTAGATTTGTCCCAAGCAATAATTACATTGAAACATTTTGGTCTCATGGTTTGCATCTGTACACGGAGAACTGTAGCAATACAAAAAATATGGACCGCAGAGAAATAATTTATAGCTTAGGCAATGGGTGAAGTTGTATAGATGTAGTTTATATACAGATATACTGATGAAATTATTTACATACTTATTTACATACTTATATACACATCAGGTTTCCTGTTACAGCTTAAAAAAAATAACGACAACATCACAAATCTTTTGTTTTCAGTTATATACAAAGCTGTAAAAAAATTTACACATTAAACCAATCAGGAAAAAAATTCAAATTTTTCATAGAAAAACTGCTGGTTGTCTGCAATTGTTATTATCCTCTAGCTAATCCTACTTTCTTCAACCATTGTCATTGTTTTACTGTATATTTTAATTATAACCACATTAATCCCTTTCCTCAGTCTTATTAAAAACACTAAGAGTAGGCACATTTTTGTTATCAAAAACAAAATAGTTTCTAGACCTACAACAAAGAAGCAATGTCATGGAACAGAGCTGTTCAAATTCTTCTGTCCATTAAATGCATCCTGAGTTGGTGTGCATTCGCTCAGGTTACATTTTCCAGAGCCACAACAATATAAACAAATACAAAAGGCCAAAAACAGCTAAAGATTGGACATAAAAATGCACAGGAAAGTTGGGGTACACTTTCTTTTTGAGCTGTAAACTAAAATATATAACTGTACTGTGATGAAACACAAAAATGCTGGTGTTAATATTGGCATAATTACCAAACTTATAATACCCGGCATTTTATGTGTTGAAAATGGCGCAAAACGCCAGGCCAATGCTGACTAGGACTGGTTGGTACATATCTACGTCCTAAAATAATTTTGATTTGCTGATTGAGATATATTATTCAAAAGAGTTCACGACCCTCCCCTGCCCACTTTTTAGCATTTTTTTAAATTATGTAGTAGGTGGAGTTAGGGTCAGACCTGAGGACAAGATACAAAAATATATACTTCTTAAAGTGTAAGTCTAGATGCATTTTTACTTCTGATAAGAAAAACTACTTTGCACCTTCAATTAGAGGAGAAAGAAAGTAAAATGTACCGAATGAGCTGCACATTACATACAGGACGGGTCCGAGACAGAGAATCTGGCTAGTACTGGGCGACAGTACTTCCCAATGGAGACTCTCGACTGATAACTACATTAAAGGCCTGAACTAGGGTTTAACACCATAATGGATGGTGGATGATGTTACAATAAATACATGGACATAAGTACAGTATTTTCTCATATTCTCATATTCAGTCTTTCCCATCCTCCAGTGTCCACTGTGCTGCCCTATGTGAGTGTGGTGGTGTGGTTAGTGGATGCTCTGCCTCTGGATCTTGGACCTGCTGGCTATATAGTCCTCAGTAGGTCTCTTCATTGGGCCCCGCACTGCACAAGAGAAGACAAACACAATTCCAGCACCCAGTCTAGACAGCAGTTTTCAATTGCACTGAATCACATGAAAGAACAGGTCACACCGAAAAACATGTGAACGTTGAGAACAACACATGTGTGTTGGTATTTAGTGCACCATGTAAGAACTATGAGGACCATTTACCTCGTTGTGATGTCGTGGTTTGGGCCTGCTGTCTGTGAGATGCTGCCGTTTCTCCCATTAAAAACACTGCAAAAACCATTCACTTGATATCAGTGAAAACTCGGAGAAATCAAACCTCACAATCAACTAGAGGCACACATTCTAAATAGCAGCTAACATAACATTTCCTTTCTGGCATGCATGTCATAACAATAGTAGAAGTGCTGTACGTATCAGAATACAATAATAGTTGTGGGACTGATGGCTTTATGTGTTTATGTGGGAATCAGTGGCAGGGATTCATGTCAGTAGGTTTGGTTGTGGCTGGGAGGTTGAGTGCAGTAGGTTAGTGTGTGTTGAGGGGGTGTGAGGGGGAGTTCTGAGTCACTGAGCAGGAGGTCTGTTGGCCTGGCGTCTGATGTAATTGGCCTGGGCCTGAGCGTGAGCGCACGTGTGGTGAGTAATGCTGGCAAGAGTCAGCACTCACCCTGCTGCTGCTGCTGCTGCTGCTGCTGCTGCTGCTGCTGTTGCTGCTGCTGCTGCTGCTGCTGCTGCTGCTGCTGCTGGTGGTGGCTTGTGTCAGTATGGTACGGTTCACCACGGGTACCTGCTGGCGTGCCCACCTGCCCCTCCCCCTGAGTGAGTGCTGGGACCTGGTGCACCATCAGAGATCTACCTGTGTGACATCACAATGCACACGCCACCAATCAGTCCAAATCCAGGTGAAATGGAGGCTACAGCAACACAATGACTGTCTAACCAGTGTGTGTGTACATGCTGGGACCAGGCACAACACACTCCTTTAGTATTTACTAATGAATACATATGGGTTCCACATATCACACCACACTGCCCACTCTTTATCAAGTATGAATGTTAAGTCTTTACTCAACACTGAACATAATGGTAAACATCTGGGACTTGTGAAAAATGAACTGGCTGACTGGCTCAATGCTCAATAGGTCCAAAATAACACCAAGTTCAGAAATACAGCTATGGGTATGACCAGCCACTGGGAGCGTTACATCCTGCTTGAGGGACTTGTTCTGATTCTAGACTGTACCTGATGTCGTTGTGCCCTCCTGATTGCCATCCCCTGCTGCCGTCCCGTCCGCAGCACCGCTGGAGTTCGACGGCACCGTGGCAAGCAGTTCTGTGGTGAAACATGGAAGAATGCTCAGGATTTTGTACTCTCAATTACCTTCCTCCATGTCTGACTCCAGAGGAAGGATCGTCATACACCATGACGCATCACCATATTTCTTTAACACTTCGTGTTAATGTTTCCTGGCAGAGTCTGAGAACAAGCTGTATGGAGATTTGTACATAGAGAATTTACAGTGTCTCCTATCAAGGGTCGCTATGCCAGTGGTGCTGTGCTTAACCTCCCTCCATAGGAGGAGCAGTGTGTGTGGGGTAAGTTACTAACCTAATCCCCTGTAGCAGGATAGCTGCTGATAGATCTGCTTCATGCGCTCAATGTTGACCCTGCTGGCCTCAGCGTGGTTGACCATGGGCTTGGGGTAGTGCACTCCGATGATGCACTTAGCTGCCTTCTGCACGGCTTCTGGAGCATTCCAGGGCTCGTAGATGTATTTGGCGGGAAAGCCCCTGAGTATGGGCAAGTAGCGCCTGAGACAGGAGAAGAGGGGTAGACTTAAAGTCAGTGATTGTGAATGAGGGTAGTGGGAAGACATGATACAGTGCACTACAACATATACACAACACAGTGAACAACAATCACAGTTGTAGATCATTAAAATGGAATGAGACCAGGGATGTTGTTCAGAAAAGAACTGTTCCTATTCTTTAGAATTCAGAGTTTAAATAGCTTCTAAGCAGAATCTTCACTATTGGCCTTGTGAAGCAAAAGCTACTGTATATCTAAAATCAAGTGCCAGAGGGTGGCGGTAGGGTCCCTGACCTGATGAAGTCTCCGTTGGGGTCGGTGCGGCGGCCGAAGCCCACGGGGCAGTAGCAATGGAAGAACTGCTGGAAGAAGGAGCTGCAGGAGAGCCACATCCAGCTGCCGGCGTTCACACTCCAGTCAGCGTCCAGCAGCAGCTCCTCAAACACCTACAGAGAGCCACATGAACACATTCACACACAAATGTTTATACAAACGTACACATTGTTCGGGTTTATGTGCTCACTGGAAACCCATGTTATAGTCTTGCAGAGCCAGATGTGACATCAAACCTACTTATTGGACATTTACACCAAACCCCCTTCCCAAAGTTCTTACTAGTTGTATGCTATAATACACAAGTGGCCCCTTGGGTCTACCCATGCCTTGCATCCTGAGAAGCTTGGTACGCTACCTTCATGCCTTCTTCCCAGCTGATCCACAGGTCTCCTCTGGTGAGGAAGCAGGCCACGGCGTGCCGGGCCAGGTGGTGGATCCAGCCCTCCTGCCGCAGCTGGGTCATGATGGCGTCGATCCAGGGGAAGCCCGTCCGGCCCTCGGCCCACTTGGCCAGCGCCTCAGGGTTTCTGTCCCAGGGGATCTGCACGCAGATGGGGTTGCCGTCCATCTTGTCGAAGCGTGGATTGTTGGTGGCTGTCGTGTAGAAGAACTCCCGCCACAGCAGCTGTCCGTAGAGAGAAAGTGGAGGAACGCTGTTCTTCTTCACCTGTAGAGAGAGGCCCAGGACAGATTTAGTGCTCGTGTAATCCGTGGGTGAGAAGCACAGCAAGTGCTCTGTGAGGATTATTGAATGTCAATGCTGTAAAAGCCATTGGCACTAGAATCAAGCCTGCCAAGATTAGAGCTTTGAGTGTACGTGTGTGTTTGTGTGTGTGTGTGTGTGTGTACGTGTACGTGTGTGTTTGTGTGTGTGTGTGTGTGTACGTGTGTGTTTGTGTGTGTGTGTGTGTGTGTGTACGTGTGTGTTTGTGTGTGTGTGTGTGTGTGTGTGTGTACGTGTGTGTTTGTGTGTGTGTGTGTGTGTGTGTGTGTGTGTGTGTGTGTGTGTGTGTGTGTGTGTGTGTGTGTGTACGTGTGTGTTTGTGTGTGTGTGTGTGTGTGTGATTAAACCGATTAGTACAGTGGCCCTTATATGCTGCAGTAGATATGGGTTTGAAGCTCACCTTTCTGTAGAGGTCTGTGAGTTTGGAGTAGAAGAGGCGACAGGAGAGGCAGCCGAAGCGCAGGTATGGACTCAGGCCTGTGGGACTGGCCAGCAGGGAGTTGGCGTTCATCCTGGGCCGCTCGAAGTTGGCCACCCATGCCTGCACACAAGACACCAGATGATCACCATGGAGGTATTAAACAGACCTGGAGAGAATGGCATATTCCCACTCCCATTCATTCCAATGGCCAATGCTATGCAAGCCACAGGAGGTATGTAAATAACTGTCAACATGTTTTTTTCATGGTGCTCAGTTTTGGAATAAAAATATGAGGAGCCAATCATCTGAGCTGCCGATGCCGACACCACCGTAACTAGAGCCCTGCACTGATTGGCTGGACTCCAGCATGACTGAAACCAGTCAATGGGGAACACACTTCTTGGCACCATAATAGCCAGTTCTAACTGCCTGAAGCTAACGCCCACGAGGATGCTAGGGATGGGGGTAGTCTCACCTTCCGCTCCAGGTGTCTCTCCAGACGGGTGAGTGCTTCAGTCTCTCCCCCCGGCCACACCGCAGTGCTCAGACCATCTGTCTCAAAACCTGCAGATCCACAATGCAAACTGGGAGTCAGTATGGCAAGCACAAGCACAGACACACACGATAGGGCTCCACAAAACACACACTTGCATACACGTCTGAACAACCAATAGGCCCAAACACACGTATCTCATCTCATCTATAGGACAATGGTAATGTGGCCCTAAAACACTCTCAAACACACCTGCATACACACTTGCATACACACACACATACACACACACTGACACATTCATTCCCACACTCACCCAGCTCCTCCAGGGAAGGCACACCGAACTTGTCGTCATGATCGTCGCTGAGGGGCGTGAGACAGCGTTCCATGAGCTCAGGAGTGATGGCGTCCACTGGCGTCTCCACCACATCCATGCGGCTGATCAGCGTCTGGAAACGCTTGTAGGTGAGAGGAGACTGGCCTCCATTCAGTTCAATGATCCTGCAGAAGAGGGCACAGAAAGGGACACTTAGTACATACTTAACAGAGAGTGATGAGAAAAATAGGATGTATTGATGAAATAAATTGTAACATTAATCAATCAATCAATCAATCAATCAATTCAATCTTATATAGCGCTTCTCTAAATACCCGAAGTCGCTTTACAGAGTCCAGAGTCCAGTAGTCATTCATACACAGTCATACCGGTGGTGGTAAGCTACATCAGTAGCCACAGCTGCCCTGGGGCAGACTGACAGTATTAAGTATCCAATTATGACCTAAATTTGGCAGATTTCACTGACCCATACAATAGTGGCAGAAGGAACAAACACAAGTACAAAACCAGGACAAGTTAAAATACAGAGCCGAAACTTTGAAACGTTTCAACTACTCTTGTCTTTGTACCCTCGAACACCATAAGGCACATGACAGCTTTTCCAGTAATTCATTTTGAATGCTATTTTCAAAGGAGGTGTTGCAGATTTTCCATCTGCCGTCTTAATGTTGCTGAAGCTGATCCCAATGGGCCAGGAGGACCACACTGGAACATGTGCATGTCAGATGACTAGCTTGTGCTAGAGCTCGCCTGTGTGTGTGTGTGTGTGTGTGTGTGTGTGTGTGTGTGTGTGTGTGTGTGTGTGTGGGGGGAATGGTGGGCATGTGACTCAGAGCACATGGCTCCACTCACTTGTCCAGATCGTAGAGCGTGTGGGAGATCCGCACCGTCACCTCCACCCCGGCCTCGCTGGCCAGCTTCTGAATGGCCGCGTCACGCTCCTTCCCGAAGGGCTCCGAGTCGTACTCGTACGAGAGACGGTTGATATTCCATTCCTGCGGTGCGCACAAGTGCATGTCAAATGTAAATGAACACTGGCTTTTGAACTCTGTTCCACACGTCTGTTCAGTGTCCCTTTCAGGAGGGTAAACAGCTTAGAGCTGAACTTAGATCAGAATAGCCTCTGTGGTTCAATTACACCCATGCTCATCATGTAACTGCTACTGATCTCAGAGATCCGTCAGGCCGCCCACGACTCCGTCCACAGAACAGATGGGGCTGGGGACTGGGGGCTGGGGACTGGGGACTGGGGACTGGGGACTGGGGACTGGGGACTGGGGACTGTACCTTGAATAGCCTGGGGAAGACATCCGTGGGCTGCCCTCGGATGACAAATAGCCGCGAGTTCAGCTTGCGGAGGCTGGCGTCCAGATCCTCCAGACACTGAAGCAGGAACCTACAACACAGGCAGGACATGGTATGTAAAAGGCAATCCATGCGGTGTTCAGCATTGAGATGCCAACATGAAGTGTTCTTACAGAGAATGAGTTGTCACTGTTGGGTCAGCAGTTACACCAGCTGTGGTCTAAGCTAATCAGTACCTTCACCATATCTGCCTGTCATTGCTCAAATCAGTAACCACCCAGCTATTTGTTCTGGGGTCGACGGGTTATGCTTGAGCATATTGCTGTTTATTCTGTAGACTACTCAGATGAGTGTGAGGGATGTTGGTAAACAAGTCAATCACTGAAAGGAACCCCGAACAAGTCGTGTTGTAGCATGAAGCTGAGATAAGCAATACTGCCTTTGAGATAAAAAAAATGTGTGACGTGTATAAAAGTAAATTTCATGATGTTTCAAAAGTGTCTGAGCTTATACTTTTCCCATTCACTCCCACTGTTCGAAGAAACCGTTTCCTCGATCGCCTTTTTTAAAGGGTCTTCCCCTACTGAATTATTAGGTTTGTGATACAGTCTTAGCCATACAAAGTTGTTGTCAAAAGTGGCCACTTGAGGGCACTCCTATTCCAGCTAAGGACATGAGCTGGTATTAAAGCCTCCACAGTCGTGACTAACGGCATCTCCAATCAGAATCCTCCTCTTGTTCAATCTTAAGCAATGCAAGAGGGCCCAGCATTTATTATGGGACAAAATGATGAGGGGAGAGTATCTACTTATCCTATTGAATCTACTGAACTCACATGGGCAGGCCCATAGACATAAGAATACCAGGCCCAGAACAGCTCAAGCTCAGACAGTCATAAGGTTGGTGCAGTCTGAGGATAACGCCAGTGATTGCTGGTGAAAACTAAATTCCCTGTGCCAAATTTACTTGCATAACAGTTTTTGGTACTTCACAAGCTGATCTACAAAAAAGCTGATCTACTGTAAAAAGTATGTTTTATGTATGTAGTCACAAGAGGTCATACATTCATACACAGTATCTATTCATAATATCTGATATAGTATAGCATCCCTTGGATTTCATCAGCCGTGTGGCATTTTCACTCTTCGTTTGGTTTGATCACTGCTAAAATGACTAGAAATGGCCAACTGCAAAGCCACCAGTAGCTCATCCTCTTGTGTTTGGTCAACTAGTTTTCCTTCACAATTTTCTGTAAACTTTTTTTTTTTCTAGAATCATTTTAATTTCATTAACAGCTAAATAAGTGTTATTAAATGCAACATTTTGGTGCGATTACACTAATTACAGTTTCTGAGTTCTGAGAGACAGTTCTTTAGAGAGTAAGCAGTACCTAATGATTCGCAGTGCAACTGATAGGCCTAGACGCAGCATGACATGAGGCATGTGGGGGATTGAGGGCTCCATCGGACTAAAGAGATGAAGAACAGACATGGGCCTTCCCTAATGTCCATACCTGACCTGTTCAACCAGGAGAGAGCATACAGAGACTACCCTCCAGCTCAAATTACATCATATTATCTGAAAAATAACTCCTGCTGTCATGTCAAAAGTAAGTCCCACAAAGGATGTGCAAATGCATGACATCTGTTCTCAGAGGGACTTTAACTTATAATTTCTCAAAGGTTATCTCGACATACATAATTGTCTATAAAGCAGTGTAATAAAACCAATTCACCAGACCACAATAATCTTTTCCAGTCATAAGACCACAGCCTGTCAAGGCGACAGACATTTCATCTCAATTAAGCTGTGGGGAAAGTTTCAGTCAGCAATATCACATGCAAGACTTTAAAAAGCCCAGATGACCGATGTCCGACTGGCCCTCGACAGTAGCGTGCAGTGTTGGTGCCTGTGCGGGGAAGTCTGCAGCAAGAGCTGATTAAAGCGATCCTGTCTGAGCTCCAGGTCCAGCTCCAGGTCCTCCAGGGCAGGCCGCTGCCAGTGCAGACTGGGTCAGCAGGACAGGTAACGCCTGCAGTCTAGGGGGACAGTCCTCCACCTGAACACAAGGTGGGGATGCCTCTGGGTATGAGACAAGGTGGATGCCCAGGGGTTGGAGTCGAGCATTCTGTGGTTCTCACAGTGTGAGCAGCAGCCTCCGACCTCCATTTTCTTTCATTTTAAGGACTGGTCAGTTTTCATTTCAGTGAACCCCAAACAAGTCAAACTATTACGCTTTGCGTGCTGTGCAATCTCATTAGAGTGTTTCTCAATAGGCAACCATATGAAATATCTCATTTCTTTTGAAACGTGCCCAAATCTAACAGTGAAAATGAAAACCTCTGACAGTTCAGTGTCATTTCACCAGGCCTAATTACCCGAGCATCATGAGAGGTGGGAGAAAGGCAACCCCAAGGACAGCATGTGCGCTATGTCCCTCAGTACTTTCCAGAGGACTCACTGTCCTGTTGCCGCCACAGCTACCATAAGAGGAGTGCGGGATGGGAGGGAAAGTAGGTCAGCGCTGCAGTGCTGTAAGAGGCTGCTTGACACACTGCCCCACTTCCTGTAGGCTCAGTATGGAGGAGGTGGCAACCAAGGTTATATCACCACTCTCTATGAGGAGCTAGTGTCTGTTATCCTTTAGTGTCTGTTATCCTTCACTGACTGCCATCTATACTAAATTCTTGCTTCTGAACACACACAAATGCTTAGGTTGTACGACTACAAGCTTAATCTATCATTAAACAGGATACATGTAAACACAACAATCACTTGTTTCGTCCCAGGAGGAAAAGGCTTCCAACTTACCTCCATCTGCTTATGCCAACGTTGGAAGACCCCGCGAACCAGGGGTCTAGAATGTAAACACAACGCAAGGTGTCTGCTCCTCTGATTGAGTCTCTTAGCGAGGGATTGTCATGGAGTCGTAACCCCTTCCTAAACCAGTGTACTGTATTCACAACCATCTTCTTCGGTTAGTTAACGAATATCCTTGCAATTAGAGCGTGCTGGTTGCCTGTACCAATTATGTACACAATCAAATAAAAATGAAGCCTTGTGTAGATGTTCTATGATAAAAACAAAGCGCAATGTGTTGATTGTATTCAACCTTGCTCAAGAAAAACTTTTCCCATGGCTGCAAGGAACTCAGCGCCGTTAAATGTTTATCCACTGTTGCTGTGATTCCTTTGCTTCTCGACAGGCTATTGTAGGGAAAAATTGCAAACAAACCTGCCAAATTGCCTTTTGCGCACAGGATGTAACACCTGTAACAAAGCTTTTGTCCGGTGTCACGGACGTTCTGTGTAATCGCAATGTCCCAGTGAGGAGCGCGCTTGTAAATATGTCCTGGTTAACGATAACGTGACAGTTGCCCACGACACAAAAAAAAGCTGATAGAATTGAAAGGCTCCTTGACAGCGTAACTCGTCCACACAACCCAAGACTTTGTGTCCGTATGCGGTTTGAATTTTGTTGTTGTTATGGATGTAGGCTTTATGTAATCCACGACACGAGCAGTCAGCTCCACCCACAGCGTATCAGAACATCCAGTTCGTCAGTAAGACGCCCATATATAGGCCCTCACAGTCACGTTTTTGTAGCGTGGTCAGCTTTGAAATCCGACAATTAACAGCAAGCTTAAATAATGAGATTTCTAACTACCTGAGATATGTAAATGTTGCAAACAGATAATTAGGCGTGATTTCGTTCGTGTAAAACAAGACATAAATTGCGTGAAAATCGTCCTTCTGTACCTGACAATACGATGATTTGGTTTGTGTACAATGTCCCGGATGAGCACATGCAGTAGGCGAGCTTGGCGTACACTTCGTTCCCCCAGTTTTGTGCGTCGTTCGCAACGCCCTATTGCCTAACATAAGGAGACCGAGCACAGTTGCACCACTTGTTGTTTTGCCTTGTTGCAAAAAAGTCGACAGAAGTGACTGCTTTCATTTGGACATAAATGCAACATACACCACATTGGATTGTTAGTCCTGACAGAGACTAGCCTATTTAGTGAACTAAAATGCAATATTGCTAAAATAGCTTACGTGTGAACGGGCTAGGTAGCGACTACTTAACCTACTCCGAATAGTAACAGATAATATTGGGGTATTCTGGGGGCAACTGGAGGTATTCTCATTACGTGGTCAATGACAAACCTGGGCAAGTTAACTCACAGTAGTAAATCTATGGCTCCATTCTCCTAGCAAAACAAAGCAATTGGGCTCTTCTATAAGGAGGTTTAGCCATCGACTGTGTACTTACACTGAGCTAACCCTCTTCTAGGTGTGTGTCGTAGTTGGCCACTTTTATTAAGCCAATTTCCAATATCTTGATCTTTATAATCGCTCTATCAAACTGTCGGATAACAAAGGGAGAACACTTAATTATTACCTGCCCACTCGTCTGTGTGTCTGAGTTACAACTTGCGTAGTGCCACTGACAGCTGGCTATGAGACTCGTGTGTGACATTAGACTTGCAGAGTTATTAAGTTATGGGTCGCGCTGTCTGAAGGGACAGGTGTATGCATGGAAACTCATCCCTTTAAACGGTAGAAAGATTAAAGCCACAATTCTATGTTTAAAATAATTATGTTGTTTTTTGTTGTGTTGGATGAGCACGACGCCAACTGTCACATTTTCACAAAAGTGGCCTATTTCATTTGCTAGCTTGCCGTTGCAACTATGCAATTTCGTCTTAATTGCCGATATCTCCTACTTTTTATACATGCTACGCAGCTTGCAGTTAATAATTATACTAGAATCTGGAAATCCGGAAATCAATGATCACACCTGTTCCTGTGTTCCTGTCAACAATTTTGCGAAAACTGAAACGAAAACTTGCCCCACAAGACGACTTATGTTTCTAACGTTTAACAGAGATTGAGACACAAACTGAAATTCTGAATCCATCATTAGTCTGTGAGCTTCATCGCATTACGTTACACAACACAACTGTCCCCTTGTTACCTGTCTCCCTACGCAATATGCCCTCTAGTGTTCAGCGCAAAGAAATGCATTTTTTTTGTGGATGGCCTTAAGGAGTGCCTTCATATCAAACATACTAAGATTATCTATATTTCTTAAGATTATTATTTAAAACACAGTGTATATGTTCATAATACACCTACAAACTCTGTGCTAGCCTATTTACCCGTTATGTAAATAATTGCCACCATCAACATAGTGTTCTGTTTTATTGCTCTACATGTATATACCATCTTATGTTTGTATGTATCATGTACATCCATCATGCATATACCATGGACTGTTGTGGAGCCCTGCAGACCATGATTCTAAGACACTGTTATCAACCCTCAAAACACACACACACACACAACACACACACTCCCACACACAACATGTATAGGAAAATATATTACATATTTAAAATATGTTCAATCTCATTACATCATTTCCAGTACTATGACATACTGACAGACTGATAGCAAAGCTGATGCAGTCACTGATAGTAAAGTGATGAGAGAGAGGTGAGAGTTGAGTTCATATTTATGGTTGTCTCCTGAGAATTAAACAGACTTGCAAAGATCTGTAAAATTAGATAATACATCATACTTCAACCTTTGATCACTCATTCTGTACTTGCAAAAGGATTTAGAAGCAAAAGTATAAGATATGTGATATAGATGCACAAGGTAACAAATGGTGACATGTTAATTAAACATGTAGTACCATGCATGTCGTCATCATTTGTGCTGTGCCCTTGCAGTTAAATTCAGGTCCAGTTCAACTACATGACAATTTCTAGACATTTTTGAAAGTGAATAATAAACATATGGACTGCAATTGTAAAAGTTACCAATAAAAATGTATTGTAACATTTTGTAGATTTGTACTTGGTTTGCAAACGGGAAGCCAACTGGATGAAAATGGATGCCAACCTGCAGGGATGTTTTTTAACATCTACAAAACAGTCCAACAGTGACATGGTAACCCATATGTGACCACAGTACTCATGTTCACACTACTTGCGTTGCTATTTTGCCATTGTCTTAGAAAGCAGTGACGAGTATAGGAAAGGATGCCGGTTGAAAACCATGGATAGCATCAGCACTTATGTTCCCTCAAGTTATGTTCCCTCATGTTTTATTTAAATATATCAACATGGAATCACAACTGCTAAAAAAAATCAGCAAAGTCACACGAAAGAAAGTCAAATTCATTAACTAACAGACTGTGAAACTAATTATATATGTGCTCATAGTCACTGTGAAACAGGAGGCTGCTTACGGAACGACATAAAGATTCCCTGTATATATGTGGATTCTCTGTGTTGGAGTGACCTCCGTGAAGTGAGGCTTAGATGGAGTGACGTCAGGCTCAGATGGGGTGACCTCAATGACGTCTTTGTTATGCGGTGGATACCCAACTGCCTTTGCATGAAACAGTGGATGCTCAGCAGATGAGGAGAAATCAGGCAGAGGTGTGGACGAAGAGGACCCTGGCTGAAGCACTGACGAGGACCCAGGTAGGGGCACTGGCGAGGACTTGAGAGGTGTTGAATGATTGCCTATATGTGCCAGCAACTGAGCCTGATTAATGACAGTTGCTGGACAGTAGCAACAATGAAAGTGCGGTGTCACTCGATGCTTTACGCCACATTTTAACCATGGTGAAACCTGAAAGTGCCTAAAAAAATGTATTGACAAATGTTACCCAAGTGTCAACACAACACACAATGACAGTGTCTAACCTCTGACTGAATATGGCTGTTTATACAGTAGTACACCTCTGGGGCATGTAGGTACAGGAGCAGGATGGTCACACACCTCTACACCTATCCCAGTACTGGCTCCATTCCTTCTTCCATGGAACTGTTTCGTGTATTTGACTGAAAGTGATTCTTAAAAGAGCCTTTGGGTTTAGACAAATGAGAGAAAAGAGCTTGAGAAAGAGATAGAAAGATAGACTAGTAAGTGATGAATCTGACAAGGAGAATGAAAAGAAACAGTAATAAGACAATGAGTCATGCCGCCTCATCCTTTGAGACAAACTGCAAGGGCTCAGTAAGGTCTCTACTGCATCATGTGTCCCATTGATGTGTGCACTGTATGTAGGCGAACATTGTAAATATGTTCACCTTATTTCATAATACATTGTTTTGTGCTGTTAGGTGTGCACAAGGGACACCAGCTCTATGGGCTGGCTCATGTAGCCTACTGTAATCTACTTTACTATGATTTTATACAGTGAAGGTGCCTACTGGGATTTTTACTTTAATGTAAGTAGTAGCCAAATATAATCCCCTTTTTTTTATAACAACTTTAGTTTTAAGCAATCAAATATGCCAGGCCAGGTTATACCGTGGGTTGAAGTACTTAATTTGTACAGCTATTTTTCCAGAATGATGTAATATGCAAGACCAGAACTTGCTTTAGATTGATTCATGGCCCAGTTTTAAAAAAAGGTTGGGAACCCCTGATCTAAATAAACATTTGTACATTTTGAAGTAAACGTGCCTGTATTATAATGATAACTGAAACTAATAAACCAGTCAGCATACTGACAAATCTTTACTTATGCACTACCATTAATAATATTACGTGGAGTTAAGTCACAATGGATAATGTTATAGACCGCCATTTCAAAACACCATGCCACATGGCACTTATCGTAACATCAGTGCAACTAGAGCGGTAACTACTTCATGCTGTTTAATGGCAGCAGCTTTACCAGCGAAGTACTGTATTTTTAACAGCAGTGTATTTTAGAATTACAGTATATTACTAGAAATACAGTATATTTACAGTTCTTTTCTGTATTCTTCACATTACTGCAAACATTTTTGTCAGTAAATGACTGTATATTTATAGTATATAACTGTATTTGAATCTACAGTATGTATCTTGAGAATGTTACAGTACTACTACTGTACATTCTTCAAAAGGATGTGTTCAAACTCACACAAACTGTGTCAAATTCTTATAAATCAATGGGTGAATTTCAGGACGGTGCTTGTGTTCTTTTTGAATATGGGACTTTCTGTGCTGCTAGTTGACATCACCCACTTGTTGATCTGTATGCCTCCGCCAGCTGGGCTTCACGATGGCCTCTTTCTCATCCGTTTCACTCTCACCACTGGACATACAGTTTGAAGCTGTTTCTTACAAGGCTGCAAGATGGCAGCAGCATAGACACCTAGGTTGGACAGGTAGGAAGGTCATGTAGGCTTCATGATCTGGATTTTGCACTGTTTGTCATCGCCTACCTGATGCAGGTCCACTGGTGTGAGGCAACAGATGACAAAGCAGAAATAGTGTGAGTTACTGCTGGAGTACAAATATACTGTGTATATATATATACATTAGTCACATGAGTTAGATATCTTTTCATGGACTAACTGCATTTGATTATAAGACACATGTTGTGTCCATACCCGAGAGGCTGGAAGTAAACCAGACAAAAGCCCAGAGAAATGCGAACAGCTGTGCGATGAATATGGAGTCATGTTCAATCAAAGGGTAAATTGGTTTTTTGAAAAGATAAAAATGACACTGGGGAAGTAAGTGATTAGCAGGCTGTGGTTATGGAATCATAAGACCACAGTCTTTACGTTAGAGTACAGTACGTTTCCTGGCCACTCTGGGTCGTCTCCATCTTATCTGCTAATCTTATGCCTATCCTGTCTACCTGATGTTTTTTTTGTATCGACTATTGGTACAAACATTGCTATTGACTAAAACCATAACGTTAAAAGGTTTACAATTATTTAATGATTTAATTTAAACATTGTACACTTACATTTTAATCACGAAAGTTATTGTTTTTAGGAGAGTTTCAAAAGTTTGGCCTACCTGGTCTATGTTGGGCACTCAACCGTGGTTCACATAGCGCTAGAAACATTTTCTACATTTACATTTACATTTACATTTAGCAGGCACTTTTATCCAAAGCGACGTACAAAGGAGAGAACATTCAAGCTACGAGCAATAGAGACCTAGTGTAACAATAAATACTATTTTACATAAGAAATAAAAAAGTGCAGGAATGTAACTACTGTAAGTGCCAGTTAAGTACTAGTTAGAAGAGATAGCATTAGAGGAAGGATAAGGAGAGGTAGAAAAAGGGAGAGGAAGTGCAGGTTAGGAAAGGATGTGCTCTCTGAAGAGTTGGGTCTTCAAGAGCTTCTTAAAGGTAGAGAGGGACGCCCCATGCTCTGGTAGTGCTTGGCAGCTCGTTCCACAAACGTGGAACTACAAATAAGAATAGTCTAGATTACCTTACTTGCACAGTCGGCAGTGCTAAACGACGCTCATTGGACGAGCGCAGCATCCTAGGGGTAACATTTGCCCTTACAAAAGCATTTAAGTAGGTGGGAGCAGAACCAGCAATAACTCTGTAAGCAAGCTATTTCTGCTATTCACAGTGTCTTACGAGAGGACTACCTCAAGGTATGATATTAAGGCTTACTTAGTTTCAGGCCTACATGAATATAAATTGTTTGTTCAAATATAAACAGCTCTTCCGCCTGCCTTTCCAGCTCAAACCTAATACAATCATAATTTATTCTTCACATTTTTTGTTCAGTGTTTTGGTAGAATGTTTTAATATCATCCTTTGCTCGTTGTTCTAACTGCACTGATCTTGCTCCTGTATCTCCCCTACTCCCCCTTCCTTGTGCTCCTGAGTCCCCCACCATCTCCTCCTCCTCCTCCTCCTCAGTTCCTTCATCCACTACAGTTTCAGTTTGGTCATCCTGTATGACTGAATAAAAACATCAGTCAAGTCAAACTATATAAAGTCATATAAAGTTCATACCCTAGACAGTATTATGTTAGGTTTGCATGCCATACAATACATCTCTGTCTCTCTCTAAACTTCTCCTAGGACTGAACCAAGGTAATTGACTATATATAGGAGAAGTTTAGAGAGAGACAGAGATGTATTGTATGGTATGCAAACCTAACATAATACTGTCTTTAAAACAAAAACTGAGGTCACCCTACTTATTAGTAGCAACATTGTTTTTTAATAACATTTAGTCTATTCCATTACATTCTGCTAGTAGTTGAGTTCATTAATAGAGCATATGACTGCAAAAGCAAAACCACTTAAAAAAAAAACAGAAACCAAAAGCATAATTCTTTTCATATTTTTTATTTGAAAATTATATTCCAAATGTAATGATTTCACATTTACTGAAGATAAAGAATATTTTCTGCAACATTACATGTTTTTCAGTTTTACCAGTGGTCATACATTACTAGTGACAAATGTCGTAGTTATACCAAATAAAAAATGGTCCTACACTCAAAGGTACATGGTTATGGTTCTCTCTGCTTAATTTCCACTATAGGTAAACCGCAAAGTAATTAACCAGAAAAAAAACAATAACATCGCTAATAACATCCCACAACTTTGAGGGAACATTGGACTCTAATTAGAAAACTGTCACATGTGTGCTTTGAGCGAAATGTAGCCAACGTGGAGCAGAGAGACTGATCATATCATTACAGAAGAGCCTCCCTTTGAGCTGCGAGAGACTGATCATATCATTACAGAAGAGTCTCCCTTTGAGCTGCGAGAGACTGATCATATCATTACAGAAGAGTCTCCCTTTGAGCTGCGAGAGACTGATCATATCATTACAGAAGAGCCTCCCTTTGAGCTGCGAGAGACTGATCATATCATTACAGAAGAGCCTCCCTTTGAGCTGCGAGAGACTGATCATATCATTACAGAAGAGCCTCCCTTTGAGCTGCGAGAGACTGATCATATCATTACAGAAGAGTCTCCCTTTGAGCTGCGAGAGACTGATCATATCATTACAGAAGAGCCTCCCTTTGAGCTGCGAGAGACTGATCATATCATTACAGAAGAGCCTCCCTTTGAGCTGCGAGAGACTGATCATATCATTACAGAAGAGTCTCCCTTTGAGCTGCGAGAGACTGATCATATCATTACAGAAGAGTCTCCCTTTGAGCTGCGAGAGACTGATCATATCATTACAGAAGAGTCTCCCTTTGAGCTGGGAGAGACTGATCATATCATTACAGAAGAGTCTCCCTTTGAGCTGCGAGAGACTGATCATATCATTACAGAAGAGTCTCCCTTTGAGCTGGGAGAGACTGATCATATCATTACAGAAGAGTCTCCCTTTGAGCTGGGAGAGACTGATCATATCATTACAGAAGAGTCTCCCTTTGAGCTGCGAGAGACTGATCATATCATTACAGAAGAGTCTCCCTTTGAGCTGCGAGAGACTGATCTTATCATTACAGAAGAGTCTCCCTTTGAGCTGGGAACACTTTCAAGTCCCTCTCTTAGCCGCTGCACAGCCGCCAACAGGTGTTTTCAGGAGATTGTTTAAACTTCATTCAAATCAAACGAACGGTGAAACCCTCCAGTCACCCTAATACCTACAGTACTAATGAGTACCTCCAGAGTGAATATGTGAGCAAGAGGCCATTCTTATTTTCAGCGCTGCTCTTTTCATTAGCCTGATGTGAAATGTGTGACGTTGACTGTATATGATTATCTTCTGGGGAAATCAAAGGCAAGTGTCAGTTATGGCTGAAAGCAGTGGAGTCATAACATAATCGACCCAAGAGGAGCATGTTGATGATACTGGATGTATTTACTCCTCTCTGTAAATTAAACTGAACCACAGCACTACCTCAGTCTCTCACTGGTTTGGCTTACAAGTTAATGTACCACATTTCGGAAAGAACACTTATAGACGCGTGAACCAATGGTGATTACTGTGCACCTGAAAAACATCTTTCACCTGTTGAACAATAACCTAACCCTTCTATAGTGTCACAGGCTTTATTTTAGGTTTTAATTTAAATATTTCATACATCAGGCACCTTATATGGCTTTAAAAAGTCAAAAACAAATGCATAGCATTTGAATAACAACATTTATTGTGAGGCAGTAGGAGTTGGGATCAGTGTAAAAAAAAGCACCTGCTCTGTCCTCATCAAGTTTTGGTTATGCACTGAAAATAAACATCAGAACATGAGAAAACAAATAAACCCTCTTTCTCAGACAACATGCACAATATAAAATATCAGAATATGCAGAGAAAAACAAACGTTGAAAGTCATACCATTATTGACCATAATTCACACCAAGTGCAATTCTTCTATTGCTTCTGACAAAAGATCACAGACGTCACATGCACAAGTTTACAGGAAAGAACCATTTCATTCAAAGTTTAAGTATTTAGCAAACGTATTTATTTTTTCCAAAAAATCATGAAATCTATTCAATAATTGTTTTAAGATCTTGCAATAGCTGCTGTGCCTGTGTTTCCATCCCATGCATGGCTTTAGGGAAGAGCTTCGAGACGTGCTCGTAGTTACTAATACTGAGGCTGTACAGGCGGCAGGAGGTCAATGCTCTCACGTCAGCTTGGCGTCTGGTTATGTCTGTCATCACACACAGCTCTGAGGGAACAACAAACAAACACACACTGTTATTTGCTGACATGAATATTTAATTTAGTAACAATTTATTTTCTTTATGCTCATGTGATAAGAAAGAATGAGACATCACAATATCACATGTGTTGTACACTGCATTCGATCAGATATAAAGAGTATGTAAAGTATAGAGTATGTATATCTAGAAAGAATGTATATAGTGTGTATATAGTAAGTATGTATATATTTGATATATGTCTTATAGAGACTATCAGATCCCACAAGGGCCAAGATGCAAGAGATACTCATGCTGTTTTTAAGAAGTACATATATATTTCAGAGTTTAATTATTTCTTAATATTGACATTTCTAATTAAGAAACATAATTGAAACGCCTTTGCAGCGCCTAACATTCTCTCCCGTTATGATGAATTTATATCAAAATTATTAATGAAAGCAGCCGTTTTAATTGCACAGTAACCGTGTTTCTAATTGCTGCAGCCTTCTCATTGAAACAACAGGATGACAAATAGAATTGCCATGAGAATTTTTTTTTTTTTTAAAGCTCTTCCACCATACTCTTCCATGAAATAAAACTCCATTCCATTGACACTTCAACAAACACAAACCAAATGAACAGAGCATTTCATTCTATATTTTAATGCATCTATTTCCAGCGCTAGGAAATACGTTGACAAAGAAAGAAACATAGTTTTTTCTGTCTGTATTCTCTATCACTACTTAAAACATGGACGTACATATCATGTTTTCAACACTCACTAAATTAGGGTGAGAAATACATGGTGTTTAAAGTGTGTAAATCATTTGTATGTGGCAGATAGCCTGATATGATCATTATCATCTCCTAAATTAGGGTAAAAGCCTTAGCTTAAAGTAGTGAAAAAGTGACACCTTGGCTTGGCTGTCATTCCGTCTGATCTCTAATGGTCCCTTAAGTTTTAGATCCCTAAACCCTTTCATCTTTAACAGGACCAATGCATCTTCACAGGTTATGCAGGTTCAGAGCAATAGCACCCTAAGGTGTGGTGATTCGAAAGAAGGATCTTAAGCCTTTACTTCAACTGCATATTAGGTTCCCCTCAGGTAACTATGGGATTCAACGTTAATTAGATTGCAATTGTATCCTTTACATTGTTTTTTTTTTAGTTATAATTATTCTGGGTACAAACTGTAAACTATCTGGTGCAGTCGAAGCATCCAGAACCCAAGCAGCACCGAACAGGTGAGTGAAAGCCAGTTTAGCTCACCATTGGATTAACGGGAAGGAGAGGACATACAAAAGGCATATATTTGCGTAACACAAGGCTACTGGTGACTGTATGTATTGATATACTGACGATGAGATATCCCAGAGACAGGGAAAGAACCTGATGCGTAAAACGCATTCCATTGGCGCCAAGAAAACAAAATCATTCGTGAAAAATGCACTGGTGTGACATGGCATCTCTTATTCTGTCTTAGTCTAATTAGACTAGAATATGTGATTAGAAATATCATGAAACGTCATTATTGTGTATGAATGACATTCGTTTACAGCTGACTGAGCATTTAAATCAAGTCGACCAGAACAGACTACCTCCTCCCGGTCTTTTAAGGGGTTTATTCTATTAAACAAACATTTTATTCTTTTTTAAAAGCCTGCCAGGATATGTGCTAACTTCGAGGATAGATTCATTGCATTAACCTATAGCACAGGGTTGCTCCTGCTTGCTTGCTAATGCAGAAATATGTAGACATAAGGAGCCCTTCTAAATAAAGGGAATGTAATAATTTTCACTAGATAAAACAGACAGTAGTGATGGTTTGCGATTGGCGCATGCAAATGTTCCCGGTCAGATGACATGTCGCCACGCCTATATACAAATCCATGCCTCGGAAGAAGGTTTAATATAAAACAACCCACCCGGGCAGAATAGGCCGTTTCCACCAGTCGTTTCCACAGTCAAAACAGGGCCCTTAAGTTGGCAAAATTCTGTTTTGTTCTGTAATGATCAAAAAATGAATGTATTGCTCTGACATAATGCATGCTCACAAGCAACCCCCCTTTGTGAAGAACACCTAAATTGAATACAGCTACCAGGAAGGCAATGCTCTTCTTATTGAACCTCTAACCTGCTAATATTCACACATGCCCTATAGAATTCTGTGGAACAAGTCTGATTTGAAAGGTTGAGAGAAGGCAGAGGTCTTCCCTTGATCCCTCAACCATAGAATTGGGTGCACTCATCTTCAGCCAATCTGTCTACTAATTCTCAAGCCAACATCAAAATGGAGAAGAGCGGCAGACAGATTGAGTTCCAGCGTGGACCGTTTGTGGAAGACATAAACTGAGGGAAGGAACTGAAAAACAAAGCTGTGTGGTTGAAAGCCGTTACCTCCAAAGAAAGACCCATCTGACAGTATTTGGGTGTAACCACGAGAGTCCACTTCAACATCGCCCTTGTCAATGAAATACATGCAGTCACCCATGGTCCCTCTCCCAATGATGAGTTCCCCGGGTTGATAGCATTCAAACTCCAACTTGTCCAGCAGCTCTAACAGGTAGAGAGGATTGGCATCTTTGAAGACTGGGTGTTTTTTGATGAGATTGGAGCAATTGTAGCTTATGATTTCCTGTTGAACAGAAGAAATATAAGTGGATGTTTCATTAGAAGACACACTGATAAAAAAGTTATATGGGCGGTTTGTCACCACAAGATCGTTTTTTCTTCATTACCCAATTTACATATGTGTGACCATTGTGTTTCTTTATAACACATGTCCCTTACATGAAAAAGCAACAAGAACTCATGTTAAAACTAAAATTGTCCACTAAATTGTGTAACAAAGCACACCTACCTATAACTGAAGTATACATTCTTAAATGCTATCCAACACCACCTTACACAACAGATCACACCCATCTGAAAACTGCTGTACAGTTGCCATAACACAATGTAATAGAATAACATCCACAATATTGAGTCAATCTATCATCCACAATTAGAGGAGCATCTATTTTATATCTGAATCAATGTTTTTAAACTGTGATCACTGGCACATAGAGAGTAATTTGGCTCAAACCATATAGGATAAATCATATCTGTTTAATGGAAGGCATAATACCCCTGTAGGACCTTAATGTTACTGTTGCTCCATTATTACTATCTGTTGCAAAAATGCAGGCACTGCAGGTGAAATTAACCTCTCTGAGGGAGTATGATACGCTTGATGTTCAAAAAGAGTAATCATTAACAACAGTGCCTGCAAGTGCCACTCTGACAAGTAGTACAATTTCGATTCAGTCTGCCATACAAATGAGGCAATTCATTTGTGACTTTAACTGGTAAGCCTTGCATTGACACACATGCACACATACACTTTTCTCACGCTTAACTGGAGAACCAGGCACATGTCACACACATTTCACATACTTATATGTTAACATCTTAACATAGGCAAATTGATTTCAATGTATGGGGAATTTCCACTCAATAATTCAGTCAGAATATTCAATTCAATCAAATTGTATTTATTTGAATAAACATCCTAACTTTCAATGTGAAATGCACTGTTCCCAAATGGATTTGTCTGTCCAAACTCGTTGAGAGAATTTTATTTTGTAAAAACATTGTAACCTGTGATTAAAAGGTGGTGCTTTTGTCTTACATTTCATGCATATTAATCAAGGCCCTTACAAAAGCAATATCTTACCATGAGGTAAAGATAAAAAAAGTCTCTATCACTCTGCATGACACTGCATGACATGTAACCTTTACTGGCCTAAGTGTCTTTACCAGGTAAGGTACAGGGCAATCTGTGTAGACTGACATGAACAAAGTTCCCATACCCGTCTTAGAGGTTCATTGAGCTCCATCAGAATAGCCTTCTCATCAAACCACTTTCCCTGGTATCGGCTAGCCAAATGGCAAATGGCTCTCTCGCGCAGGGCACCTGGTATGCGATACAGACGCATGTACTGGCACAACTCATCGCACTGGAAACACAAAGACATTCTGAGATCAGCCTTTCTAATCAGCCTGAAATCAGCTCCAGCAACATCACCCCTAGAAGGTTCATAACGGCCAGAGATTACACATCATGCACCAAATTCACCATGTCACCACAGATGTGTGAGAAAAAGAAGTTCAGGGAGCAAATGAACATCTAATGACTAAAGATTAACCACAGTTTCATGACATCATGCTCAGTGACCAGTTCAGTTTCTTGTACATCCTATGACACTGCAGATCTAAGACTGTGTGTATTTGGTGTGAATTTAAATGCTCGCTGAAATTAATCCAGAGAATATCAACATATGAGCACATCTCAAATAAAGGAGGAATATACCATCTCCCAAATAGGACATACACAAAGTCACTCACAAACATCTGTTTACTATTCTAATACTGGCCTCATGTGTTGGAAAAGGGCACTGCAGCTGAAGTGTAACCATAATGCTGAAACGGCTTTAACAGAGACCTTCACAGAGTAAGCCATTTCTCATTTCTCAATCTATCTGGTACACAGAAGCAGGGTACACCTCACCTTGCTCTTGTAGACATTCTCACTGACCCTGGAGTGAGTTACCAGGGCTGTTATGCGGGCCAGGACCAGGGTATACATAACCGTTCCCACCATCATGCTGATTATATCCACCCACAGATCTGTGATACCTAAAAGGATAAGGATTCATGGCAAACCTTGAAATAACACAAAGTACAGACACTTCTATGTACTCTTGTAGACTCACAGGTGCCTTTGGACCTTTGTGGTTGTGTTTGCCTGGGGATATATCTTGGTAACGGCACCACTAACCTTTACTGATGATCTGCTTGAATATGCACCACCACTGAAATCTCCTTTTACTTGGCACTTTATTGATTTAGAATGTTTGAAATACACTTCACATGCTAATAGGTCTTAACCAGAAAGTCTCCCAGACATATATTTCTAATATTGTAATAAACATCTGGCACCACAAGAGTAGTTTCTTTGATTTACAGGTTTGAGTATGTTTGTTAAACACGTGTACATGCACCCCATTACATTTCAATAACCCCCCACCAAATAATGCATCCGTTTTTGAGTGTCAGATAGCATAAATGTTAAAGCCCCTGGAATTGGATGAAATTTGTAGGATGGATATGATGCCTCATTTATAAATGATGCACTAAAAACCTTTTTTAAATGACAGTCGCGGTGCACTAAAAATTTACAGTTGTAGTACAGAATGGTACAATACAATTCACTGTGGTACGCTCCGAAGGAGTACCTATATGGTTTTTCCAAAATAAGATGTACCAATGAAGGCAGGTAGGTAGGTTGGTGGCAGTTGTGGTGTGGTGACATTATCTCCCGCAACATGTATACAAACAATAACAGAGGAGCTCAAACGTTTGGTATATCTATTGATAGGTGGGCTATGATTGAACATGATGATTGTACAGTTTTACTCAATCTTACTATACTTTCTTTTTTACATTTTATTTGTGACTCACTGTGCAGCACTTTGATCAATATGGTGTTTTTAAATTTGTTATATGAAAAAATGTGCCTTCTCTTATTTCTCTACTTATGTCTGTCAATTTCTTTGAGTGATCTTTATCTATCTTTCCATTTAAGGTACTTGAAGGACATTTTACTATTTACAGACATTTTTCAATTTCTCACCCTTGGGAACTCCACGAGATCCATAGTTAAGGGTCGTCATGTGGCAAAGTGAACGAAACATGCATGTTGTGTATTGCCTAATCATACTTCTGTTCTAAAAAAAAAGGAAAGAAAAAAATAGCAGTTTTGTAAAATTCTCTAGAAAAGATATATATATATATATATATATATATATATATATATATATATATATATATTTCAATTTGTTATAATGAGTCCAACCTGAAGGCCTTCCCGAGTGACCCAGCTATTCTCTGGGAAGTCTTGGATTGAAGCCACCATGAAGTGGAAGCAAGCACTCCAGTGGCACATCAGAACAATGACTACAATCACATGAAGAAACTGAAGGAGAGTAGCAATGGCTCCAACATCCAAGCCATGAAACTAATCAAAATAAAAGAAAATGCAGTAAAATACATAAATGAGACATGACAGGTTATAGGCTAGCTAGTCTCTTAGAACCGGAGGTACATTACATGTCTAGGTACAACCATGGAATTTGGCATGTTTATAGCATTTGCATTGTCTAAATCAAACCAATATCTTGTGCTGACTGAGTTTAAAATATTCAAACATAAAACTGGGCAAGTCTTTTTGTCAAGGTAAGGGCAGGTAAGGGAAAGAACAACAAACCAAAATTATCTGAGATGGAGGCTGTCCTAAAACTCGTACTCTCATAACAAAGTGCCTAAGTCATGTCTGGCCTTGTGTGTTAGCGTCTGTGACAACAAAACAAACAACCCCATCACCTAATTCCTTGCTGTTGCGGCCTTTAGGGTGCCTACTTTTCTGACAGTGCACAGTGCAGAGGAGGACAAGAGACTTGCAAGCTTGGAAGAGGTTGGAAGTGTGCAGTTTTGAAAGTACGCTTGAAAATCCTGTTGTATTACATCACAAAAGCGAGGTGCAAAGGTAAATGTTCAAGTAATGATAACAAAAGGAAACACATGAGATCCACTTACCTCTTCCCAGTTGTGAGCATATCGCAGCAGCCTGGAAAATCTCAGTAGGCGTAACAAGCTGAATAATCGGGTGAGTTTAATCAGTTTTACCACTCTTGCACCTGCAATTCCAGTTGTACTGGTGTGGACTTCCAAAACCTGGAGAACACAAATTCTCATTCAGCAAAGAGGCTACCTAAACTCCAAATTCAGTGTCATGAACAAATAATTTGCACTTACCTCAGTAATTAGAATGACATAGTCAACTGGCATCACAGCTACTAAGTCTGGGATGAACCATGTTTTAATATATTTATTCTTTATTTTCTCAGTTTCCAAAACAACAATCTTGGAAAGAAAAGGTACAGCAAGAACATTAAATAGTACATAATAATACATTCAGATGGTTACTTCAGAAACCAGTTTCATCACTTTAATTTGGTCACAAAATACTAATAAATTAATATGGTCACTTACTCCATTTTCATGACTCAAAAACCCAATGCGGAAATTTAGGCATAGATCCACGATGAACAAAAAGTCCACAGCTACATTTAATGAAATCCATGCAGGATTGTAGAAAACCTCCTCAGTGAAAAAGCTTACACTCAAAGGAATAACAACCACATTCCCAAAAGTTGCCAGAATCATAGTGACAAGCCAGTATTTCCTAAAAGAAGTAACAATGTGTTAAATAGCTTTCTTATTTTTTCAGTAAGCTTTTCAAGTCAACACTTTTCTTGTTGATCAGACAAGGTATAATGAGTAACTTAGCTAACATTAGTTCAGTAGCAACCAACATTCATCTCATAAGAAAATGCATGGAGAATGATTTGCCTCGTAACCTCTGTCTGCGTACAAGATCCCTGATCCTTTCCCCTGCTTGGTATCAGTCTGAAGCTTGTATTGCCTTGCGCCAATAAACAGCATAGAGCCAAAAAAAAAGCCTGACTCTTGTGTCTTTGCTACATTGGTGTCAGAAGTGGGATAAAGCACCAGCTAGAGGAATGGAGACGCCGATGATTGAAGATCTCATCAGGGAACTGCACTGGAGTGGAGCACGACTAAAGCGCAATATTCCGGCAGGCTTAACGAAGCTCGAACCAGTGGGAAGAAGCAGCAGGTGGAGCCACTGTGCCAGGGTGCGTGTCAATTTTTTTTCTTGGTACCAGTGTCTTTTTTCAGACGGTTCTACTGCGCAATGACCATGTCTCTCTCACCTGGCTGCTGAAATTCAGAGAGCTGGAGGGGCAGCTGGCCCAATGGCTCTAGACTCTGCAGGACTATGACGTTCAAGAACTCGTCACCAAGCTGTCTCCACGCTAATGCAGACACCCTGTCTGGGCGGCCATGCGAAGAAGAGCAGTGGCGGCATTGTTCAGCAAAGAGCGAGACACAGTGACTCCAGTGGTGACTGCCCTCCGAGCGGCCACTTCAAGTGATGACGACTTTCCAACGATAAGCAGCAGTGAGTGACAGCCTTCAGACCCCAAAAGCAGCGATCCCCAGCCAGCCAGCAGTGACAACGGATGAAAGATCATCGATCCATGATCAACACAGGACCTTCTTCCTGTATTTACTTTCTTGATCCCGCCCCTGACACATCTGACCAATGACCAGAGTGGACGAGTGGTTTGTGGTGATGAATTTTGCACTGGTTGCCAAGGTATCCTCCATATTTGTGGCCCATGGGTTAAGTGTCTGAGTGCAAAAAACAGTGAGCTGGCTAGCTAGCTCGATATTAGTATACAAGATAATAAACATGGATATGGTTATGGTTAAGGTATAGCAGAAGCTTCTGTTCAAAGCGACTTAAAAAAAAAAGAAGAAAAAAAAGAACATTACCCTCCACAAAACTAGCAATAGAAAATACACATTTAAATAAAAAACAATGAATGAATAACAATAATGACGATAATAATAATAATGTATTGCTATTATTATTATTAAAATGTAGTTAAACATATCGAACATCCAAACATATCACTCCCACTGGAAATATTTGACCCACGTTTATTTTATTTCTTTATATAACAGTTAACAGTGGGCTATAATTGAAGTACTATGATCGTAGACGCTGTTTTTTTGCTGGCAACGTTTGGGGCACTCAGTCCTGGCATCATCTGTCAGTCAATCCTTCACTCCCACTGATAATGGCTTGTTCGCAAAAGCCCTGCCCCCTTAGTTACTGTTGCTATGACCGACAAAATCTCCCAGTACTGTCAACCCAAAAGCCATGGCGTGGATGGGGACAAGCTCTATATCTGTCAGTGTCAGTGATTCTTTTTGGAGTAATATCTCTGCGAAATCCTCCAGATCAAAGCAAAAGGGACTGCAATATGCAGTGGAAAGAATACCAAAACATTAAGATCAACAACGAACAATAATTGAAGCAAAAGCATACAGGTCACAATCATGAAAATGAGAAACCCCACGACCTCTTCATTAAATACAACCAGCACAACCTTGTAGACTAGTCGTGTTCTTGCACCGCTGGGTAAGATCTGTATATAATATCTCAAGCTAGCTTCTAATCACCTACAAAGATTCTTTATTCTTATTCTTATTCTGTCTCTGGCGAGAGACTCTGGAGAGGTATCTAGCATAGCTAGCTAGCTAGGATGGTGACAATCTAGAGCAGGGGTGTCAAACCCAAATACACAGAGGGCCAAAATGAAAAACTGCCTCCAAGTCGAGGGCCGGACATATTCAATATTTATTTGAAAAAAAAGAAAGATATATTATATTTTTTCATATGTAAACATGAACTTAAGTTTAACATGGGCTGCCTAAAGCTTAAGCCTTTTAGTTATTGCCTATAAACACAGAGATCAAATTTCAAAATAAAATAAACATCAGTGGCATTCATTTCTTATGCCTCTCTTTTCTGCACATCGCAGGCGCTCCATCTGTGGTCAGTCCAACAAGTTTGTCAAGGCAGCCCCATTTAATTTACACATTTGGATACCTCTTCAAAGAGATCTTTCCCCGTATTTGTGCCATGCTTTGATTTAAATTCCAAAAGTTCATCTATAACGCACAGAGTCGAGTCCACTCCACGGATGAAGATCGTTAGCTTAACATACAGTATCAATGTTTGACAAAACGTCCCAAAAGGCCATTATGAACTTATTTAAATTTTTGTAGCATTTTGTGAATGGGCAACCTAGCCTGGATACCAGACCGAACTTAGCCCCGCCCACAATTTTTTTGGTTGGGAAGTTCGGTCTGGCATTACTCCATTGAGGAGAAATTATCTGTGGACAGACATTGCCGTACCAATCAAATTGTCAAGGCGGGCTTTATACGATGATGGACAGATGATCAACAGTAACGTAACCAACCACGTCATAAAAAGGCGCTTGGTTTGAATTCGTTTACAACAAACATGGCTGCCGCTGGAGAGCTGAAATGTATAGATTCGAGTCCATTTAGACATTGACAGTGCATTCATTTTGAAAGAGGAACAAAGAAACGCGATCAAGGCATTTGTCAATCAAAAAGATGTTTTTGCCTTCCTTCCTACGGGATCCGGTAAAAGTTTAATTTATCAGCTGGCCCTGGTCACATACTACATTGTTCTGATCGGTTGTAGGTAACCAATTGAGCGAAGAGGCATTTTTTCTCCTGGTTCGGTTGAAACACGCCCCATAATCACAGCCCAATGGAGCGATATCAGACTCATATTCTGACTAGAATTATGAGTATGACATCGTCAGGCTATGGGCAACCTACTCCTGAATCCTGAGTATCCCAAGGTATGCATAAGGCACAACCTGAGAGCAATAACCTGGCGATCTGATACAAAGCCATAGCATTACATCAGGATCATCATTTTACAAGCAAGTTACAGTGACTGTGAAATACTTTCAGCAAAATGCATACACATCCCTTGAACAATAACGTTACTAGCAGCTATCTTGCTCCACACTGCTAAGTTACTGTACTGTTCTCTAGATTGTCACCATCCTAGCTAGCTAGATAGATACATCTCCACAGTCTCTCGCCAGAGACGGAATAAATAATAAGAATAAAGAATCTTTGTAGGTTATTAGCTAGCTTGAAATATTATATACATATCTTACCCAGTGGTGAAAGAACATGACTAGTCTAAAAGGTTGTGCTGGTTGTATTTAATGAAGAGGTCGTGGGGTTTCTCATTTTTTGATTGAGACCTGTATGCTTTTGCTTCGATTATTGTTGTGTCCCCTTCGTTGTTGATCTTAATATTTTGGATATATTCTTCCACTGCATATTGCAGTCGCTTTTGCCTGGATCTGGAGGATATCGCGGAGGTATTACTCCAAAAATCATCACTCACACTGATAGCTATAGCGCTTGTCCCCGTACTCGCCATGGCTTTTGGGTTGACAGTTCCGGGAATTGTGTCGGACGTAGCAACAGTAACTAAGAGGGCGGGTCAACCCAGTCAACTGTATCAAGAGCATAACTGCCAAACACGGCATCGCCGATACACTTGAAAAATAAAAGACGCAGACTATTATTGATAACTGTGACAGTAGTGCTAATCTTAATGCCACAGGATTCTGTACCATTAGGATACCATATCAATATACCATTAGTAACATAGACAAATGTATGAACCATGCCCAATTCCTTGCGCAGATATATCCAGACAGAGAGAACATCCACGACTATTAATTCTGTTTCACTTATCTATCTACATTGCTAGCTAGCTACTTTATGGACAATCATTGTGTTTAAGCCTAGCCTACTAACCTGAATGAACTGTAGGGGTGCATAACCCAGGTCGTTTGCATACAAGCCCTCTTTGTTTCTTTTGCAAAGGCTGCTTTGCTGCCATAGATGTTGATTGTGGACTTGTTAACCTCCGGCAGTACGGTGATTTTTCGAAAAATTGAGCAGTTTCTAATGCTTTCTGCTCCGTCCATTTTCCCCTTATGGCTCTGTGAAGTTGTTTGTATGTTTTCTGTCATAATTTTGCTATGCTACGTAACGTCGTGCTTTTCTAAAACACTGTTTTCTAAGATATGGGATTATGTTGTATTTTCTTACTGGTCAATCATCATGCAGTTATTAAAAATTTAAATAAAAATATTCCATGACGTCATATTTGGGTTGGATGTCTGCTTGGTAGAAACGCTGCGTTCCATTTACCTCGTAAACCCCGTGCACACAGTCCATATGCCCAGGCGCGTAAGGGCTGAAACACACCAAACGCGTTTTTAAAACGGCAGACGCTTCAAAAACGCCTTGGCAAAGTGCGGCGGGCAAAACATTCGCAGGATCACCAGGCTGTTTTGCCCGGCGCCTAGGAAGCGGAGCTGCGTGCGCAACCTGCCTGGGCCGAGTGTGACATTGATGAGCGGTGCGCCTCCGCGCCTTGCGCTGGAAAGTTGAGAATAGTTCAACTTTTAAGCGCATCTAAAAAACGCCAGAAAGACGCAACGCGTGGCGGAGAAATTCGATTTTCCGTACCATAGGAAACAATGCATTTGCTAGCGTCCCGTTTTTTAAAAACGCGTTTGGTGTGTTTCGGCCCTAATTCGTTTGCTCTCATTGGGATTGAAACGGAGACGAAATCCCGGCTGTCCGCCCGTCACGGCGAAGAATACACCTCTGCTCCCGATTCAAAGTTGGCGATTCTTTAACTTTATGCAAATGCGAACCACGCGATAAAAACCAATCAGTTCGTGGTGTGTGTGATTGTTGTTCAGAGGGGCGAGAGTAATCAAAAAAATCGAATCAAGATGGCGGTGTCTCGGGAGCCCAAACGTGATTTTTCTGACCACCCTCCCAGGATGAAATTTCACCTGACGAATTACGCCTGGTTATATGCCCTGTGTGCACGGGCGCATTCACACCGAGACGCGTTGCTTCAGGCACAGACGCTTCAAAAATGGCTTGCCAAAGCGCGCCGGGCAAAACAACCTGGTGCGCCTGTGAAGCGGGGCTGCGTGCAACCAAATCAAATCGGGACGCTGGAACCAAATTTAATTATATAGTCATCATAATGAAATACTGCTATTATCAACCTTTCGCCTTTATTTGCCATTGACCCACCGTTCCCATACACATACATGTATATATGTCTATGACCTACCACATCTACCCATAGACATGTCATATATAAGAAGGTTACAATTAAACTGGGTGCTCTTTATAGAATAAGATCTTGTTTTACTTTTGAAAACCGAATGGAAATAGTGCAATCAACAATTTTGTCAGTTCTTGACTATGGTGACATTGTTTACATGTATGCTGCACCCTCTACCTTAAAACTCCTGGACTCTGTTTACCATAGTGCTATTCGCTTTGTTACAGGAGACGCTTTCAAGACCCACCACTGTAACTTATACAAGAATGTTGGTTGGTCCCCTCTAGCAGACAGGAGGGAAAAACACTGTCTTTTATTTGTTTATAAAGCCTTAGTGGGAAAACTGCCTAATTATCTCATGTCACTTTTAAAATTTAAATCCATCTGTCATAATACACGGTCACAGAGCCTCATCTCCCTTGAAATCCCCCTTACAAAAACTAATATAGGTAAAATAGCTTTTAAGTTCTTTGCTTCCCATAAATGGAACACTGTTCAAGTGGAGTTGAAATTAACCAAGTATTTGTCTGTCAACCAATTTAAGAGCCTTTTAGATAATAACGATGTGCCTCAATGCTGTTGTTTTAAATGATTATCTGATTTCATTTTTTTACTTTATGTTATTTTTTTTTATACTTAATTTCTGAGTTGTTTAATGTGTTTTTTTTTATTTATTTTGTCTGTTTTGTTTTGTTATGGTTTGTTTATTTATTGTTCTTCTGTACTATGTAGCCTCAATCAGGGCATTGCTGCAAAAGAGCCCTGTGCTCAGTCAATTCTCCCTGAATAAACAATGATGATGATGATGATGATGATATATAGATACATATACCTGTCAGTGGATCACAAACTTCCTGATAGACAGGAAGCAGCAGGTGAGGCTGGGTGAAACAACATCCAGCACCCGGTCAGTCAGCACTGGTGCACCTCAGGGATGCGTGCTCTCCCCACTGCTCTTCTCCCTCTACACCAACGACTGCACCTCAGGAGACCCATCTGTTAAACTCCTAAAATTTGCAGACGACACATCAGTCATCGGCCTCATCCGTGATGATGATGAGTCTGCATATAGGCGGGAAGTTGAACAGCTGGTCCTGTGGTGCGGTCGCAACAACCTAGAGCTGAACACGCTTAAAACCGTGGAGATGACAGTGGACTTCAGGAGGAGCCCCCCAGCACTGCCCCCCCTCACCATACACAACAGTACTGTGTTGGCTGTGGAATCCTTCAGGTTTCTGGGATCCACAATCGCCTGGAACCTGAAGTGGGAACCCAACATCAACACAATCATCAAGAAGGCCCAGCAAAGGATGTACTTCCTGCGCCAGCTTAGGAAGTACAACCTGCCTCAGGAGCTGCTGATCATGTTCTACACCGCAGTCATAGAGTCTGTTCTGTGCACTTCAATCACTGTCTGGTTTGGATCGGCCACCAAACTGGATAAGAACAGACTCCAACGGACAGTCAGGTCTGCAGAAAAGATCATCGGTGCCAACCTGCCCACCATCCAAGACCTGTACACCTCCAGAGTCAGGAAACAGGCAGGAAAAATCACTGCAGACCACTCACACCCCGGACACAAACTATTCAAACTCCTCCCCTCTGGTAGACGCTACAGATCACTGTTCGCCAAAACTTCCAGACACAAAAACAGTTTCTTCCCCCTCGCCGTCTCACTACTGAACAGCTAACCCACTGTAGCATATATAGCATATATATTTATCCCTGCACTTCTTGCACTCTGCACTTCTTCTTTGCACTATTGCACTATTGTTGTGTAACATTTCACAGCTTCTGTATATAGCCATTCCGCCTTGTATATACTTCCTTAAACTTCTTAGACCGTTGCACTGTTGCACTGTTTGTTTTGTATTGTGTTGTAATGTATATTTTGTGTAAGCACACTGGGAGCCACTTTACCAAGTCAAATTCCTTGTTTGTGCAAACTTACTTGGCCAATAAAACCTGATTCTGATGATTCTGATTCTCTCCATATTTGATCCTGTTTGAACTGTTTGACTGGGTCTCGAGTGTCAAGAGTCCTGTGCCGGTGTCTCAACCATAGACATTAAGACAGTGGGTATTGGCCTTTAGGCTCAAAATGGTCACAACCACTTCTGGATTTTGATAAATGTAAATGTCCAAAAAGACCATTAACCCATAGACATACATAGACCTATATATGTCTACACATCTACCGGCATCAAAACAGGAAGGAACTGGTAAAGTGGTAAAGTCCATAGACATATATAGGTCGTATCTATCTACACATCTATATATGTCTATGGTAAAGCCCGCCTCTTGCTTGATCTGATTGGCTGCCTGGGCCGAGTGTGACATTGATGAGCTGTGCATCTACTCGCCTTGCGCTGAAAAGTTGAGAATATTGTAACTTTTATGCACGCCTAAAAAACGCTAGGAAAACGCGATGCGCGGCGCGCTGCATAAAAGGCGCGCACGAAAGGCGTAGTTGAGTTGTAGTCCATTAAAATAAACCATAGTTGTAGTAGAAAAGAAAATAGCAATTTCAAAATTTTCGCTTGAATTTTTCAATTGAGGGGTTATTACCATAGACATATATACAGTATATATGTCTATGGTTATTACTGTTCCAACACAAAAACAATGTTTGTTTCTGATAACTTCACTGACATGGCTAGGTTTTATCACACAAGAAACTTACTTTCTTACTTAAGTCTCTGGTTGGAGTGGGATCTCATCTTTTTCATTCCAAAGAAAGAGCTGAAACTCCATTGTGTGGGTCAAATCTTACTATAAAAGGATCTACTTGGATCAATCCATATAGCATGGTTGAAAGGAATCAACCTCTGCCAAGTTATTGCTTGTGAGATGCAACACAAACTTATTGGTTGACACTAAATATTTGTTTACAAGTGATCTAACAGAATATTATAATACCCACGACTAATAGCAGTTTTGTGCACAACATAAGCACTGTACAAAGTTACACCATACTGCACACTGAAGTAACCCCATTGTATTGGAATATTAATATTTAGCTATTGAATGGCCCTGGTCATGGTGTAAATACCCTTGACCTGGGAATAAGGCAAGTCAGCAGCCTGGTATGAATGGTGTCTGACAGAGATGAAAACTAGGTTGGAAACATTGGTTGAATGTGGGTACCTAATTAAAAAAGTGCTTGTCAGTCCAGTAGAGGATCATCATCATCGTCGTCGTCCTGTAGCTCAAGACGAGCGAAGGCCTCTGCTTTTCATGAGCCTGAAGAGGCAGGTCAGTGTGGTGAGCACGATGAGGACTCCAATCACAATGCCCACTGTCACTGCAAGATCCGCACAGGTCTCACTCACGAGCATGCAGCGAACTTTGACAAAGCTGCCATTGTTGGGCATGGCGGGGACACCCAAGAGATGACACACGAGAGGGTAGATGTCGACGCTGTTGAAGCTGGACAAGTGATAACCTTTCCGGAAAGCAGGGCCATGAGCTGCCAGAAATGGGTGCATGCTAGGAAGGGTGTTGTCATAGCCATGGTCCCCAACTGCAAAGGCAAATGAAAAGGCACTAGTAAACAGAGCATGCGAGTCAGTTTAATCTATTTAAACCATAAGAGCCTAGTTTCCCCTTAAAGGAACATTCCATATTTGTTTCAATCTCATTTAGACTGCAGTTTCTGAAGGATACAATTGATAATGACTTAGGATGTGATGTCAAAAACACATATTTTCTGTTTGTGTTATAGAAAGCAGTTAGATGATAGGATAAAAAAAAATCTGTTATGTCCTTTTACAATTTTGTACAATTGTGTGAAGTCAACCTCCAATTAATCTGATGAGGATTTCCTCTGTGGATTTTGAGTGGATATTCTGTGAAGGAATCATCACAGATAGTAGCACTACCAACATGTGGCAAAATCATAGTAGGCAGCAAGAAAGGCTTACGTCGAGGAAGTAAGCCATTCTGCACAATGGTCCATCCCTCATCTGCCACGAGGATGATGGGCTGAATCCTTTCATTGTCCTTGTAATGCAATCTCTGTGGTATGTCTGCCTTCATGTAGGCCCTCATATGGGTATTGCACTTGTTCAGTAGACTGTATACCCTGGAAACATCTGTGCACATTGTTGAATAAAAGAGGTGTCTGGATGTTGACATGGTTCAAGCATAAAACAAGAAAAATTCCAATGCATAATCATTCCTCAGAGTTTTGGATACTACTTAACCAAGACATTTACACTTGTAAGAGTACACCATTCAAGGTTATTTAAATACGTTATCTACAAGATTCTGACATCATTAACATTTCTCTGACAATCATGAAAAGTAAATGTAGATTTAATTATCATTTCAAATGCAAAAAAGACAAACAGAAAACTGTTTGACACACAGTTGGCCATCCTTGCTCATTGTCATTACTCATCTCATGAAAACAGTAACCTGTACATGCTAGTATTTTGTCAACAACAACATAGTTTGTGGTTTGGGTGCAATGTGTTGACATGTTCATCTTGAATTCCTAAATGTGCAGAAGAAGTTCTGCTGGTAAGATATTTGACAGTTGACAATTAAGTCACCAGTCATTACAAGTTACCAGTACCGCTTCGTAACTGCAAAAAAAACATTTCAGTTTACACGAGTTTAGGTTTTGGTAGAGTAGCTTCCTTTTACGCAGATGCATGTGCACGTTGGCCGGGCCTGCAGAGCTCATTTTAATAAAGGCCCAAAGCCCATGTAAATGTCTGAGGCAAATCAATGCCGTGATCACTGGTTAGGACCACATTAATGATCCCCCATAGGCCGGCCTGCTGGAGCTGTTCCATGAGCAGGCCTATGTTGTTGTCCACCTCTTTCAAGACCTTGGTCATCTCTAAAGTGTTGTCTGGGCCGTACATGTGGCCTGTGTGGTCCGGTTCCTCCCAATAAAGAGCGGCAAATCTAACTGCCGGGTCATCCTTCAGCCACTTGGTTAGGTTTTTCTTGGAAAGTCACTTTGGGGTTATAGGGAAAGAAGTATGTAGCGGTGCTGTTCTTCTTGGTCTGTGGGTCATACATACGGCTGGCCAAAATTCCATGGCTCTCGGCATACAACCCAGTGACCAGGCTGTAATGGTTGGGAAATGTTTTTGTTGAGAAGACATTAGTGAGGTAGTCCACAAGAACACCATCGGAGAAAAACTTTTGCAAGTGAGGAAAGGGATACATCTTCAAGTAGTCAGCCCGGAAACCGTCAAAGGATACAAGCAGTAGGGGATGGGTCATTTGTGTGGTTTCTTTAACTGCGTCATTTCCCCTGTGCTCAGAAACGGCAAATCCACAGCAGACCGCTAACCAAAGCAGTGTAGAAATCAGCATCCTGTGTAAGTGTGGGAGACTGAGGCAGCCACCCTCAACAATTCTAAAAATATAAAAGACAGGTGGGAGGTAAGTCCAATGAGGTGGAAAACATTTCATCTAACATTTAATTTAATTTAGCTGAAGCAATAACAGTTTGATTTGACCAAATTTAGGAACCCATTTATCACATGCTTAGCAACTAAAAGTGGTAATACATATTCTACTAAATTATAGTATTCTACGAAATTATTTTGGAATGCATACAACTGTTTAGAAATGGGAAGACCGCCATAAATCATTACCATAAATCACACGGACAACGAGACGGCTCACCCAGACCACACTAACAGGGGAAGTGTTAGAAGTGAAGTGCCATTGCGGGAAGATCTGCAAAAACGCAAGGGGACTAAAGATACATCAATCTGAGACCACCTGTGGGAGAGGGGAAAAACAGATGCAGCGCATGGTGGAGACACCCAGTGAGACGCAGGAGGACTCCTGTCAGGAAGCACCCCACCGCACAGGAGACCAGAGGGTCTCTCCTAACACTACCCCAGGCACCCAACCTACGAGAGAGAGAGAGTGAAGTGGCCCCCAGCTAACAACAACATTGCTTGGTACCAACTAGACCAAGACCTCGACAGAGTTCTAGAGGCCGCATTGGCAGGATCAGCTGAAAGGAAATTGGACAGCATGACTGCAATTGTCTACACCATGGCCAAAGAGCGCTTTGGCACTGAGGAGAAGAAAGGAAGCAGCAAGGCCCCCGGAAAACGGACCAACCGAAGGGCAAGAGAGATTACGCAGTTGAGAAGGGAAATCAAGACTCTTAACAAGCAATACAAACAGGCTAGTTCCAAAGAGAAGGAGGGCATAAAAGACCTGACCACTGAACTTCGAGGGCAACTGCGCAGACTAAGAAGGGCTGAGAGGTCTCTGAGACTGAGAAAAGAGAAGGAGGTCAAGCGTGCTCAGTTCATCAAGGACCCATACAGGTTCACCAAAACCTTGTTGGGTGAAGCAAGATCTGGGAGACTGACCAGCCCTAAAGAAGCTGTGGAAGAATTCCTTAAAGAAAGCCACAGTGACACTCTTAGAGGCCAAGCCTTGGACGTACACCCAAGGATTGGAAGGAGTGAAACCCCGGAGGAAGAGCTTGACACCAAAGAGCCAACATGGAGAGAAGTCCATGACATTGTACAGAAAGACCGGTCATCATCTGCCCCAGGTCCTAGCTCTATACCCTACAAGGTATACAAGAGATGCCCAATGCTTCTGCGCAGGCTATGGAACCTGTTGCGGAGGATATGGACAAAGGGCATAACTCCAACATCTTGGAAGAGAGCAGAAGGGTGCTTTGTACCAAAGGAAATGGACTCCTCTGAAATAGGGCAATTCCGAACCATTTCTCTCCTGAGCGTCGAATGCAAGATATTCTTCTCAGTCCTGGCACGGAGGCTGACCATGTACATGGTGAAGAACAAGTACGTCGACACATCAATCCAGAAAGGCGGCATCCCAGGCTCCCCTGGATGTTTGGAGCACACAAGCATCCTAAGCCAGCTGATCCGTGAGGCCAAAGAGAGCAAAGGAGACCTAACAGTCGTCTGGCTCGACTTGGCCAATGCATATGGATCAATTCCTCACAACCTCATCAACACAGCAATGGAGCATTACCATATCCCCCAACACATCAGGAGAATGATCACCACCTACTTCAGTGGATTCAAGTTACGGTTCCAGACCACCCAGTTTACAACCCAGTGGCAGGACCTAGAAAAGGGGATCGTAACGGGCTGCACCATCTCCCCCATCTGGTTCATTATGGGAATGAACCTACTCATTACAGCGGCAGTGAAGGAATCCAGAGGGCCAATAATGGAGTCTGGCATTCGCCAACCTCCACTGAGAGGCTTTATGGATGACCTCACCATCACAACGGCAACCCATGTGCAAACAAGGTGGATCCTGAAGGCACTCGACGACGTGGCAACTTGGGCTCGAATGAAGCTCAAGCCAAAGAAGTCAAGAAGCATGGTGATCAGGAATGGTAAGGTTACAAACAGGTTCCAGCTTCAAGTCCAGGGGGAAGTCATACCACGGATTGAGGAGAACCCAATAAAATGCCTGGGCAAGTGGTACGATTCATCTCTCAAGGACAAAGGCAGTGTTTCAAGGACCAAGAAGCAGGCAAAAGAGTGGCTTAAAAAGATAGAGAGCTCAGGCCTACCAGGCAAGTTCAAGACCTGGCTGTTCCAGCATGGCCTGCTACCAAGACTCCTGTGGCTCCTGAAGATTTACGAGATACCTATGACAGCGGTTGAAGGGATCGAGAGGAAAGTCAACAAACATCTCCGCAAGTGGCTTGGTATTCCACCAAGCTTCACGTTAGTAGGGCTCTACATCAGGTCGGGACAGCTACAGCTCATCGGTATCATCGGTGGTTGAGGAGTTCAAGGTGGCAAAGTGCAGGATTGTGATGATGCTCAGAGATTCCACCGACGAGATGGTTAGAGGTGCAGGCGTCACCACAAGATCTGGGCGCAAATGGGCAGCAGCCACACAAGTGGAACAGGCAGAAAGCCTGCTGAAGTTGAAGGACATCATCGGGAACCCGTGCACTGGGCGGCAGGGACTAGGGTCCACCCATTTCCAACAATGGACCAAAGCCGACCCAAGGCAGAGGAGAGTCATGGTCCAAGCCGAGGTCCGGCAGCTAGAGGAGGAGGGGAGATGGTCTAGGGCTGTGGAGCTTGGTTTACAAGGAGCCTGGACGAAGTGGGAACTACCAAAGCGTAAGATCACCTGGCCCGAACTCTGGAGACTGGAGCCTTTCCGAATCTCATTCCTGCTCCGCTCAGTGTACGACACCCTTTCAACACCAACAAACATGTACAGGTGGGGAATGAGGGAGGACCCACAGTGCAGGTTATGTGGGGAGAGAGGAACAATGGCGCATATACTGGCAGGATGCAAGACTGCTCTTAGCCAGGGGAGATACCGGTGGCGCCACGACAAGGTCCTCAGAGTACTAGCCGACATCTTGGAGCAGGAGAGACAGAAAAAGCACCAGCCTCAATCGAGACCAACACCATCCATCCAGTTCATCAGGGAGGGGGAGAAACCATCATCCTCCAAGAAGACCAAGAAGGCCCTAGTGCAGACAGCACCATCATGGGAGATGAGGGTAGACCTGGGAAGGAAACTACACTTTCCCCAGGTCGTCCAAACTTCCCTGAGGCCTGACATGGTCATTTGGTCAGAAGAGGCCAAGAAGATCATCCTGATCGAACTGACTGTCCCGTGGGAAGAAGGATGCGGTGAAGCCTACGAGAGGAAAGCCACCAAGTACCAGGACCTTGTCCAACAATGCAGGGACAAGGGATGGCAGGCCTGGCTATTCCCAGTGGAGGTCGGATGCAGGGGCTTCCCGGCACAGTCTGTGTGGAATACACTCACAGCTCTGGGAATAAATGGAAGAGAGAGGAAGACAGCTGTCCGTAGGTTGGGGGAAGCCGCAGAGAGAGCTTCTTGCTGGCTCTGGAATAGGAGGGAGGAGAGAAGCTGGGGACCAGGAGAAGATGGGCAGTGACTGGCCATCACTGCCGGCCCGCCAACTCGAGGGCGTTGTGGTTCAGGGTCGAAACGTCCAATGAAAGTTGGTCACCACCTGATGACATCTTCTCCTGGTCGAAAGCTACAGTCACTTCCTAAGTGACTGAAGGAGTAAGCACTTTATTGTGTATATAATAGTTCATTGCATTCCACTGCTACAAGAAGTCAGTTTCTGCTCGGTTTAATTACCGCTACATGAACATAATAACATTATCTGGGTTTGCCCAACAAGATCTTAAGAGGCAACAAATTCAATTACATAATAACCGTTACATTTGAGTCACACTCTGCATGTCTATGAGCCTGGTTAACCTACGGAAGAAGCAGGTGCATGGGACCAAATCCTTGTGCTAATAACAAAAGCACACCGCCACAACAAAGTTCCGTATCAAGTGTCCTGCCAATACTCATATAACCAAACCAAGCTAACAACATTCGATACAACGACTCAGACACTTAAAAATGGGTTGCTTTGCAGACAGCGGTCGACGCTACATTATTTAAAACGCCACATTACTTGATGTTGCTGTACCAATAAGGTAATACAGGAGCTCGTTGAACATTGTCTCGCATTAACGTTTGACTATTAGCTGGGCCCTGAAACCAACGTTTACCCAACACACTGACACAATTATTACGGCAACAATCGACAAACCATACTTACCTTCAGGGGCGGCTCGTCCATAAGGGCGATTGGGGCGACGCACTGCCTAGGGGAAAAGGAAAAAAAAAAAAAAAAAAAAAGTCGTGTAAATGACACGTAAATTTAAATGTAATAATGTTTTTTCTGTCGGATTCTACCACTAGACCATCTGATCTGTCTCTGTATGTCATTGTCGAATCAGGTAACAGTCGTTCAGTCAGCCTAAAGTCGCGCTTCAAATGGCCCCACCCCTTCTGGGGCGATTTGGGGCGAAATGAAAATCGCCCCAGACCTCTCCCATTGACTCCCATGTTAAATCAATTTTTTTCACAAAACAGAGCTCTCAATGCATTCTCTATGGCTTCCGGGAGGGCTCGCCCCTCCTGGTCTTGTCATAAGTAGTGGACGTAAAAGCCTATACGAACGTCATACAGCTTCAACGGAGGCATATTCTGTCAAGATGGCTGCCCTGTCCAGTGCAATAACTCGATTCGCTCTTTGACAGAAATTCCTTTTTAGTCGGCGTACTAATGAAGATAAATTGACAACAAAACAATTAGGACTTCCTAGACCAAATGTATCCATTCAACAGGTTTCTACAAAGGGAGGGAAATCCTACATCCAAGAATTGGAAGGAAAGAAAATCGCGTGGCTAATGCGGTCTGTATTTCATATACCACTGTCACTTTTCATAGGTTTTACAGTGTGTTTCACAGTTCGCTTCTTGCACTAACACTGAATAATTTTTTATGTGATGACTTATTTTGCTTTTGTAAGCCAATACTTTCAAGATCAGTCAATAAATATTGTTGTTTTTGACTTATGTTACCCCTTCTTTATGATGTTACTAGACATATCATGTGTCCTGTTAAGCGATGTTACATCATACAACATTTGAGACACGTGGAGAATGAAAAAGTGGGATAATTTAATGTGGAGCCACATCATGTTTGCTTATGAAGACTCCTGGATGCAACTTTCTTCCATAGCTTTCCACCTGTAACTTGCTACTCTAGCTATGTAGCAAGAGGGGACATATTACTGTTGTGTGCTGCCAATAGTGGACAAAAAGGTATTGCTGTATGAGTTAATCAGCTAACTTAATGTACTTACTGAATGGGTCGCCTTAATCATTATAAAAAAAATTGCCCCCCCTGAGAATTTTTTCAGGAGCCGCCACTGCTTACCTTTATACTGTTTCAGGTATTATAGCAACTACATTTACTTGTTTTTAAACCAGTAGGATATATCACCAAGTAAATATCAGCGGTTAGCCTGACATTTGGATGCGGAATGAATTTCACGTCATTGTCAACTTCAACTTCCTCAATTTGTCTTATCGTATGACGTAGACGTCTTGATAGACATGGAGAAACAGTAGAATTAACCAATGGTAATACTTGACATAGAGATAGGCGGTTCCCAAGGTTCAGGTGCAGAACTGTCTGGGCATCTGACTAGGATGGAGTGAAAACAGTTTGTTTAAATACTGTAGACGAGTCATTGTGTTATTGTATTTCTGTTCTGTTCTTTACAATGGTTTGGAAACTTTAAGCTTAATAAACATATAATATATGTATGTAATATACATATAACTATGAATGCCCTCGATTGCATTGCTATGTAATCAAACCCGATAGGCCACACTAACGATCATTTTTTTAATAAAAAAAAAATTGGTAGACTGTACAGAACAAAGCTCACCTTTATCATGCTTTGTCCACAAGGGGTCAGGTCAGACTTATTCATTCTCCAGTGGGGTGTTCAAGGTTGCCACAAATACCAAACTTTCTACCACTGAACAAAATGAACATTGATCTAACTTTTAGCAAGCTTTGCTGAAATATGATCTCAACCAAGCTCAGTAATAATGTTTTTAAATTATGCTAGGATACCAACTTCAACAAGCATTGCCTCCTCAAAAAACAGCACAAATATGTGCAAAATATAACGTGATGTGTGTGCTTTTTTTTTGACAAGCTTAGATCATAATGACCTTTCATATTCTGTCCCGCTACATCTCCCAGACTTACAGCATAAAACATAACCACTGCCCAGCAAAGTCAGCTAACTACCATATTGGCCTACCTATTTGTGCTGTTTTTTGAGTGAGGTAGTTTTTGATCATTTTGAAGATGTGTAGAGCTGCTCATATCATACAGTTAACAAAACGAGAGTATCGGATGAAGATGTCAAGATCAGGATAGGTAGGCATACCAAGCATGTTCAACTCAAATGTGAAAACTGTTCAAAACATCTAAACACACCAAGCAAGTAGAACGGAGGCTACAGGTCATCATAAATAGGCTAGATGTCTACGCAATATACTAAAGATAACGTTGGCCAGAGAAAATATTGAACAAAGCTCTATGGGAGAAGACAAACCAACAGCCCATTTATTACACCATAAAAGAAAAGAAATGGTACTGGATTGCCACATCTTGCGTGGAAGAAATATCATTAGATAAACTTTGGACTGAAATCCTCAAGGATAGAGGAAGAGAGGATGACCAGCCATCACCTGGAGAACCCTAGAGACAGAACTGCGCTCCATATAGGGATGACATGGAGGAAGCCAAACGGGCGGCCCATGACCCCCTAACATGGTGTGAAGTAGTGAAGGCCCTGTGCCAAGCAATGGGTGAAGAGAATTCAGTAACGGTTTTGATCATGCACAATTTTCCAAAGCTTATGTTTCAGGGTATGACTTTTAAATAAAAATGGAGCACATAGGCCCAAAAAGACTAAGCAATTTTCCACCCCAACTCACCAGGCCAACGGTGCTTGTGGGACTCATGTAGGTTATCCACCATCCACCACTTTCATTCATTGGTGATTGCGGGATTAGTGTAACACATGATAGCCACAGCTATTCAAATGGAAATGCTGAAATGGAGTTTGCAGGCTGTCCTGATTTGCACCCTATGATGATCATACCATTGAGGAGTTCAAGAGAGAATAAAGATCTGCCAGAAATTCCTGAATAGTGTCTAGGCAACCCTCTTCAACACCACACCCCCAACCCAGTGGCGGCTCCTGAAGAAATTCTCAGGGGGGGCAATTTTTTTGATAATGATTAAGGCGACCCATTCAGTAGGTACATTAAGTTAGCTGATTAACTCATACAGCAATACCTTTTTGTCCACTATTGGCAGCACACAACAGTAATATGTCCTCTCTTGCTACATAGCTAGAGTAGCAAGTTACAGGTGGAAAGCTATGGAAGAAAGTTGCATCCAGGAGCCTTCATAAGCAAACATGATGTGGCTCCACATTAAATTATCCCACTTTTTCATTATCCACGTGTCTCAAATGTTGTATGATGTAACATAGCTTAACAGGACACATGATATGTCTAGTAACAACATAAAGAAGGGGTAACATGAGTCAAAACCAACAATATTTATTGACTGATCTTGAAAGTATTGGCTTCAAAAGCAAAATAAGTCATCACATAAAAAATGATTCAGTGTTAGTGCAAGAAGCGAACTGTGAAACATACTGTGAAACCTATGAAAAGTGACAGTGGTATATGAAATACAGACCGCGTTAGCCACTTCACGACCGCGATTTTCTTTTGTTCCAATTATTGGATGTAGGATTTCCCTCCCTTTGTAGAAACCTGTTGAATGAATACATTTGGTCTAGGAAGTCCTAAATGTTTTGTTGTCAATCTATCTTCATTAGTACGCCGACTAAAAAGGAGTTTCTGTCAAAGAGCGAATCGAGTTATTGCACTCGAATATGCCTCTGTCGAGCTGTATGACGTTTGTATAGGCTTGCATTGAGAGCTCTGTTTTGTGAAAAAAATGGATTTAACATGGGAGTCAATGGGAGAGGTCTGGGGCGATTTTCATTTCGCCCCAAATAGCCCCAGAAGGGGCGGGGCCATTTGAAGCACGACTTTAGCCTGACTGAATGACTGTTACCTGATTCGACAATGACATACAGAGACAGATCAGACGGTCTAGTAGGTTAAAGATGGGTGGTGGATTATAGGAGGGATCTTTTTATGATCACATATTTGCATCTTTTATGTTTCAGTGTCCAAATCTCCATCAGACCTCCACCGTCCGCTGGCTCTACCCTTTACAACTATCAATTGAACTGTTCTGTTGCTCTTATGGCCCTTGCTGATAGTCACTACAGATTGTTGTATGTTTGCTGCAATGGAAGGGTAGACAGCCAGCCTTCCAGACCCTCAGCCACTGCAGGGGTACTGACCAGGTGGCTCCCTTTGCCAGGGTGGCTGATGAGGCATTCCCTCTTAAATAGTACATTATCAAGCCATACACAAACAGAGGCCTTACTCCAGAGCAGCGAGTTTTTAATTATCACCTGTCAAGAGCAAGACAAGTAGTTGAGAATGCCTTTGGCATATTAGCCATTCACTGGCGGATCCCTCTCACCACCATTAACTTGCCTCAAGCTTCAGTGGACAAGCTGGCGCTTTGCTGCTGTGCTCTGCACAACTCTCTAAGGGTGGAATATGGCCTCAAGCTCTTTACAGACCAATGTAGCTACATGTCAGCTACATGTTTCAGATAGTAGGAAGTTAAGCGTGTCCATTTTCAGGAGCAACAGTATTCAGCCTCCTACACAAGATGTGCAAGCACAGGATATGTTGTATTCCACATTCTATAAACATGTATAACATAATTAATAGGTATTGTATATAGAATACAGTATAGAATAATTACTGTTGACTTTTGAATTACACATATGAATAATATCAATAAATCATAATGCATTCATACCTTTTCATCCAGAGTTATTATTGATATCCTGCAGAGCTGAGATAGAACGCTATAACCGACAATGGTTAATCCCACGAGGCATGCATCCACGTCAAAGTAAGCCGCTTTTCCCGCCACTGACAAGACTCACAATGTAACAATAAGTGTCTGACTACATGGGAAGGATCCCTAGAAAGCGTTCTAATTCAATATTGGACCGAATTGGATTGTTAATTGTCCTTAGTAAACGTTTGGACCCCAAAAGATCTAAAAATAGGGCCCATGTTGAAACATACCATACCATAAAAGCAACACTATGCAAAAAGTTGACACTTTTTGAAGTATGCTATTTTTGGCAACTAGGCCTACTTTTGGGATCATCTTCAAATTCATTACAATAGGAAATAGATAAATACACCTCTCCTTGCCGTCTTATGCTCTATTCAGTGGTCCGGGATGGAACACCTCGCGAAAATGTAAGAAAGGCCGTCACAGCACAACATCCTTATGTTATGCCAATGGTAAGCCAGTTGGGTAAAATATTGGAACATGACAAATTATGTTCATTACATTGTAACTGTCATCTATATATCCATTCTGTTAATAGAAAATACCATTAAACCCAACTTGACTCAAAAGTTGTGATGTGATTAAACATTTAGAGTAGTGTCCTAACTCTTGAATTCGAAAGAACCATAAGGTGGCAGTATCTTGTCAGCTAAAGACTGTACTGCTCTAAATCATGTTCTTACACTTGCTATCTGTGGATGTCGCTGTTGACAAAGGACACGTCAATAACTTAAGGACCCACTTGAGGTTGATATCAGTAGTGAGAACACTTTAGGTGTCAATTAACTTTGTCCTGCATTTAATTAAAATAAACTCTAGCCATTTCTCACAATACTATAATCCAACTTTGGTTTTGACGTACGTTTCAATAGGGTATGAAAAGGTAAGAAAAATACCATTTCACCAGCACGTTCTCATCCTGCGTTTCGAGAATGGGAGCTATTGAACATCTAGAGCTGGAGTCTCATCATTTAAGAGGACTGACCTTGACTAGAGCGATGGAGATCCATTACACATTCTATACATTATTAATGACGGCGCGTCATGTTACATTCGCCGCATCGCACAGGGAGTGTGTAAAGGCGAGGGAGGTGTAGCCGAGATGTTCTGAGTCACAACACATATGCATCTCTACTGGAAGGCGTTTCAAGATCAAGCTGTCGTTCATACATAGGCCTCCAGGTAGAATATATACCTGAAATACGCCTTGCTGGAAAAATGACGTTTATTGTACATATAACCGTTTCTTAATTTCTAAAAACATTAAAATACAATGATATGTATACTTCATGTACAATGCATTAATTCGTTGCGATGGGTACGAGCACCTCTACTACAAAATAAAATGATAGCAATATAATTCATCATGGTATTTGTGGTTACAATGGAAATTGTATAGGTTTTAATGGGCTTTGTAATGCCCTCTGTTGGTCTTTATTGGTAAAATGTATGTATTAAAATTTACATTTTGAGTGGAAACCAGTTCAAATATGTAATGTAAACAGTTGCAAACCAGTAAATCTAATTGGAATGTGTCTAATAACAACAGCTTATTATGATATTTGAAGTGAAAACCATTCGATATGATGGCTTCTATTGTTTTTTGTTTTTTTTAGCAGGGATGGGATACTATCGCATTAATGTTTTCATTACACTACGGAAAAGTCCTTGACTTCTCAAAACTAGAGTGACTCTGCTGTAGTTCCACAACAGAAGCAACATATCCATGGCAAGAGGTTCTGTCAATCAGACCTATGTCGCAAGTTCATTGGATGTAGGCGTTTCTACGGCTCCTCCTCCAAACAGAGAAAGCTTTGCGGCTTTGGTGCAGTGGTGCTCGCGCGGCTCTGCCTTGATAGCTGCTGCCTTTACAAAGTTAAAATAACCATTGTTGGAACGCTACACACATTTTAAAGGGACTTGAGTCTGTTCAGCTTCCGACGCTTAAGGACAGATACTGTGCGTTTTTCTTTTGAAGCGGAGCATTTTGGGACCGTGGTTTCATACAGGGATACAGTATGATGTGCAGTTATGGCAAGAAGGGGTAAGTGTGTTGTGAGAACCCTGGAGGACTTGACGCTGGACTCGGGTTATGGTGGAGCAGCAGACTCCTTCAGGTCGTCCAGCTTGTCGCTGTGCTGTTCTGACGCGCACACATCGTACGCGCATGGAGGGAACTGTTGGCATCTAACAGACTCAATGCATAGTAGACACAACAGCCTTGACACTGTCAACACCGTTCTGGTCGAAGACGCCGAGAACCTGGAGAGCGCCGGACACTGTGCGAAACTTCCCGAGCTTGAGGATGTACCCTGGAGTCTCGGGGAGGTGGAAACCGCGCTTAGAAAGGAAGAGGAGCTCCGAGACGGAGCCTTTCCTGGCGACCTGTTGGCGAGGCTCTCCGCGCTGGTCAGTCGAGCACTGGTGAGGATCGCCAAGGAGGCACAGCGTCTGAGTTTGCGCTATGCCAAATGCACTAAATATGAGATCCAAAGTGCCATCAAGATTGTTCTATCCTGGACAATTTCCGTCAACTGTATCACTGCGTCGCTCAGCGCACTGTCAATGTATAACATGAGCACGGAGGATAAATTCAGCCGTGGGAAGTCGGAGCGCTGTGGACTGGTGTTCTCCGTGGGGAAGTTCTTCAGGTGGATGGTGGACAGCAGGGTCGCACTGCGGGTCCACGAGCACGCAGCCATTTACCTGTGTGCGTGCATGGAGAGCCTTTTCCGAGAGGTGTTCACGCGCGCCCTGCGCACAGCCCTGGTCGAGAAAGACAACGGAATCCCAAAGTTTTCGCTCGAGTCGTTGGAGCAGTCCATTAATAACGACTCGGAGATATGGGGCCTCCTGTTGCCTTATCAGCACCTCATCTGCGGGAAGAACGCCAGCGGTGAGCTCCCTAATTAAAAGGCCTTGCTCTTATCCGTCACACGGATTTGTCTTAAAGCCACTTCTTTAGTCACTATCTTTTACAAGTCCACTTTCTGATGTTTCTTCTAGCTTTTCTCTTTTATGTTGTTTACTCTCTCGCTGTAATAAGTCAGCAAACTACACCATTCCAGGGCATAATAGATCAATTTTGTATGAATGTTAACCTTCTTTGTACAATAACACATGTAGGCTCGAAATATGCCCACAATATGTTTACTCACAAAAACATACTGGGACTTCATTTTCAGTGTGCAATCAGCTGGAGTCATGTCCATCCCATGTGTAAGCTGAGAGTTTGGAGTGTATTTGGGGTAACACAAGGTTTGATTTAGCAGTCCATGTGTCAGAGTTTGGATCTTGCATCCATGCCATGAGTGGATTGTGGTGTGGTCTGACTGGACAGGTCTTTTCTCAGCAGCTGTGAGATGCGGTATCTGGCAGGAAAAATGATAGTATTCCCAGCAGTATCTTCCCAGCAAGCCAACTTTGTCATTAAAATAGTCTGGACTGCTGATAAGCTGTACACTTTTCATGTGGTATCTGTCCTTCTCTATTGTTCTGTCACCTCCTTTTTCGCTCAATCCCCCTCCGCTTTGCCCGTCTCCCCTTTCATATTTGTACCCATCACTGTCTCTGCATCTCTCTCTCTCTCTCTCTCTGCTGTCTCTCCATCCCCATTTCTTTCCCTGTCTCTTGCCAGTCCACCAAGCCATCCATTCATTCATCTATCCGTCTTCTTGACAAAGCCTGAAGACATGTCTTCCATCACAAGGATCTCCGCTTGACAGGTATTAGCGTGAGGAGTGACATTAGGTTTTACCGTGAGCAATGACACGAGCCTCTCGCAGAGCGAGACAAGAGTGAGCACAGCTCTATAGCGAGCGGGGATAGAGTCGGTTAGCGCCAGCACAGGACCCGCTGTCAGTGGGGCTATTAGCATTAACTTTGCTGAAATGAGAAGAGATGTGTTATGAAGAAGTGGCAAACAGCAGGGCACAGCTTCAGCGATGCAGGCCTCTGCTTTTAAGAGCGCAGTGAAGGCTGATGTAACACAGTGGTGCAGCCTGCAGCCGCGATAGATAAAGATGGTTTTGACAGTGAATAGAAGTAAAGAGCAAAACGCCGTGGGCTGGGTAATGTCTAAAGGGGCATGAGTGTGTGCTCAGTGTTGTGTCCTAGTTGACCAAGGCTGAACAAGATAATTTATGGTCAGCTACACTGGGAACATGTCTTTCTGTCTTGTCAGACCTTTTGCAGCCAGCTCTAGCATTGTGTGTTTGGACCACTGTGCTATTTGGTTGATTTAGCAAGGTGTGAGTTTTGGAGATGCTAATCTGTGTGGAGGCAGGTGCCCTTCGAGTGCCTCTCACTTCCCCTCTGTGTCACAGCCGCTCCCTTTAGGCGGTCCTCACTAGACCCAGGATGAATGGATCATGTTGACCAGGACTATGTGTGTGTGTTCATGGGTGTGATTCGGTGGATACAGTAGATGAGGATTCGAGAGAGTGGAGCGGAGTAAGAGGGAGGAGAAGACAGAGAGGGAAAGACAGAGAACGAGAGAGAGAGACTGAGTGAGTGAGTGAGTGAGAGAGAGAGAGAGAGACTGAGTGAGTGAGTGTGTGTGAGAGAGAGAGAGAGACTGAGTGAGTGTGTGTGTGTGTGTGTGTGTGTGTGTGTGTGTGTGTGTGTGTGTGTGTGTGTGTGTGTGTGTGTGTGTGTGTGTGAGAGTGAGAGACTGAGTGAGTGTGTGTGTGTGTGTGTGTGTGTGTGTGTGTGTGAGAGTGAGTGAGTGTGTGTGAGAGAGAGAGAGAGACTGAGTGAGTGAGTGTGTGTGAGAGAGAGAGACTGAGTGAGTGAGTGAGTGTGTGTGTGTGTGTGTGTGTGTGTGTGTGTGTGTGTGTGTGTGTGTGTGAGAGAGAGAGAAAGAGAGAGAAAGAGAGAGAGAGAGAGGAACCTGGTACAGCTCCATCCCCTTGTCCTGCCTGGTTGATCTCTTTGTGCCTCCCACACTGCATGTCACTCAAGGAGCCTGGTACTAACCGCTCAGAGCAGCACTGCACCACGTGTGTGTGTGTGTGTGTGTGTGAGTGTGTGTGTGTGTGTGTGTGAGTGTGTGTGTGTGTGTGTGTGTGTGTGTGTCTGTGTCTGTGTGTGTGTCTGTGTGTCTGTGTGTCTGTGTGTGTGTGTGTGTGTGTGTGCGCGGTGTTGAAGCAAACCTACACATTTTCTCATCGCTTTAGTTTCAGTATTATGCAAGACTCAGTCTGCAGCTGTAGTCCAGGCAAGCTAGCAAGCAGTAAAACATTAGACAACGTGTCTATTTGGCACCAGAGATCTTCATGTAATGTAATGTGATGTATATAAATGTAATTCTTACCGCGTAAGGCAAGGTAAGGCAAGGTAAGGCAAGCTAAGGCAAGCTATCCATTCACCATGGATGTTTGATTAAGGTGTGTGAATCTTTTTTTTTAATGTCATTTTTACTCATATACAGAAGAGTCAAATTAGAGCCCATAACCAAGACAGTAACTCTAAATCGTACATGGATTTTTCTATAATGTGAGGTCATTAATCAAGTTTGTGCGCAATGACATTGCCATATGTTGATTTGTAATGTGTGGGGTTATATATATGGCTATATCTCTGTGGATGTCCCTCAGGAAGGGTGAGATTATCCGCAGCGTGGAAGTATGGTGAGATTTTGAGGGTTGTAAAAAGGCCTCTCTGTCTCTGGTCAAAGGACATCAGGGTTGGTTTAAAGCGCCAGAGAAGAACACACACTGACAGGAAACTAGAAGCTGCAACAGTCGGGCTGAGGTCACCTCAGCGTGGTGGCCTTGTGAAAAATCCAAAATAAAAAGTGGGCCTTTAATGGCCTCTGCATCCTTCCTCCTCCCTCTCTGATAACGAGTTCCACAGGACTCTTAGAGCCGTCCACCTACTGACCCCGAGATGACCGCTGGTGCTCCGTCCTGGACCTCAATTACACATATAGTCAGAAACGTAACCTCTTCAGTCTCTGTCTGATACAGCTGCCAGAGGCAGGCGTCACGAGTCCTTTCATCTGTTGCTGTGCTTCCTTCTCGGATTGAAACTCTCCAGCCCCACAGCTGGCAGTGTCAGCTAGTCTTTAGCTGCCATAGGACCTCGTCGTCGTTCACGAGAAGCTTCGATTTAAGACCCTTTTAAGTGCAGTGGAATGTTTCCTCAAAGGGTCTGCCATGAGCGGGTTTGCTGATAACAATCGCAGAAACCAGTATGAATTCATTGCAGGAATGAAGCTAGCGAGGGTGGTGATGTCAGACATGGGAAAATCCAACACAATAGACGTACCCTTTAAGAGAACTTCCTGTCTTACTTTACAGTCTGTCATGGTGTGTATGTGACATGCACACATGTGCACTGGAGGATGAGTGGATCGTTTGGTAAAAGGAATTTACAAGCTCCAACTGAACAAGCACCAGTGAGTCACATGTTTTGCTCAACCAGTTTTGATCTGACCAGCAGCCTCAGGTGACCAATGGCTGACTGACTGGCTGCATTAGTAATTGTCTGGCTTTATCACATGAGGCATTGTTATTCATTTGGATCTTCCAGTTTCACCGTGTAAGGTACACTTCCTTCCCACCGCGTACGAACACCATAGTTCCACAAGTTTGAGGGTGGCGCTTGGCATTGCTGCGTATGGTCAGACTTGTTTTGAAGAAGCATGTGATTTGAACGAAAGTTGGTGGCAGACAGTTGGCAGAATGTTTGTAATTTCTAGAAACAGAACCGACTACATATGGCGGCCATCTTAGGCCTTTGCTCTAACCATGGACAATCATTTGATTGTGAAATTTGATTCAAACTATGTGCAGGTATGTCTTGTGGGTATGACTCTGCTCTTCAAATGAAATGACACGTAATAAGTCTCGTCATCCGTGTGTGTGTGTGTGTGTGTGTGTGTGTGTGTTTGTGTGTGTGTGTGTGATGGGACTGCTGTATGCAAGGGAGAGATTTGGAGCTTTACCAACACAGATGGCTCTCTCAGCATGTCTGATTTGCCAGGTCATGAGCACAGGGTACTGCCTCCAGACTCAGAGCAGCACTTAACACTCCTCTGATGTCTTCCTCTTTAGTCCGCTCACACACACTTAACACTCCTCTTTAGTCCGCTCACACACACTTAACACTCCGCTTATGTCTTCCTCTTTAGTCCGCTCACACACACTTAACACTCCTCTTTAGTCCGCTCACACACACTTAACACTCCTCTTTAGTCCGCTCACACACACTTAACACTCCGCTTATGTCTTCATCTCACACACACTTAACACTCCTCTTTAGTCCGCTCACACACACTTAACACTCCTCTTTAGTCCGCTCACACACACTTAACACTCCTCTTTAGTCCGCTCACACACACTGGCATGTGTGTGTGTGAAGTGAACACGGATATACACACACATTCATCTACGCAGCTTCTCACAGCCCACCCACTGATGAACACAAACAGACACACACACACATCCAAACACACACACACACACACACACACACACACACACACACACAGTACAGAGTAAGAGATAGAAAAGAGAGAGAGAGAGAGAGAGAGAGAGAGAGAGAGAGAGAGTGGAGAATCATGTCATCATGTTTACATTTTGAACCCATAAGCAGATTCAAACAGATGATAATCTCTAATCTGGTCCAGCATCAACAGCAGTGCGCTAGCCTTCCACAGGTTAGCCTCTTGCACTGCGCATCAGATTAACCATAACTTCCACCACCGCAAACCCACAGCAATCACAACCAGCACCATATACAGGAAGCTCCGGAACTATGGCTGTTGTTGTTTTCCAGTCCACAGAATTGGTGGCGTGGTAGTGAGGGCAGACTGGGGGCTGGGTGAAGGTAGATGTGACAGGCTGGCTGGTGCAGTGTGGGAGCTGCCTGTGGGCTGCTGTGGGGCCTGGATGTTTCCACTGGAATCCCCCATTCCTTCACTCTGCTAATCCCTTACACGCGTCTCCACAAACAGTGGCAGCTGCATGGTGACCTTTATGCTCTTTTAACCTGTAATCTCAAAGCTTACATTTGAAGGTTATGTACAACATCCAATGTAATTGTATTGTGTGCGTCTGACTTGTGCTTGTGTGCTTGTGTGCTTATCTGCTTTTGTGTGTTTTGTGTGGCAGTTTGTTATTTTGTGTGTCTGTTAATAAGTGAACATTTTTTTTACAAGTGTGCTTGTGGTTGCCATGGATGTGTGAGGGTTTTTTTCTTGACAAACACCTGTTTGGAATGCAGTGTGTACTCTGGATGTGTAAATACCTCCAGAAATAAACCCTGCCATCCTGGCAGAATCAGCCCCATGTTGATGTCGCCGTGTGGGAGGGAGTCGTGTGAGTTTTTGCCTTTGACAGCCCCGCAGCTGTAGGCCTGTTTCATTGTTTGTTTGCCCCTGTTGCTGAGAGCAAGCAAGGACAAGGGCAGAATGACTGACAGGATGGAGAAACTGAACGGAAATATCTCTCCGTGTCCATGTATGTGTGTATTGGTAGCCAGCGAGTATAATGTTGTGCAGCGAGTAAACCTCACTTACCGACACATTAAGAGATGTGCTAACGACAGGCGTTAGCACCCATGGGTTTTAGCCTCCTTGCTAGCACGCCCGCCTGCCTGCACAGTGCGGGACTCTGCTGGTCCACATCATGCAGGTTCCACATGCGATAACTGGCATCTGGATAGGGCTTAACCAGTCAGGAAATAAGTCACATCGTGTAGGCTACACAGTGCTGCAAATCAATGCTAAGAGGTCAATCTGACTTCATCTTAACAAAATAAGCATTCTTTGCTCCAGAGTGACCAAACTCTGTTTCATCAACATGAGCCCCATTGACTTGTGCACTTTTGACTTCTAAAACAACGGAAAAAGGGGCACTGCCCTTGAGGCAGATTGACAGCCATAACTGGGCTGGAACAAATGAAACGAATCCCTTGTTTAAAAGTCCACATTTCAGAACATGTTGGCTTGAACTCAGAAGTCACTCGAAGCTCCAGAGACTTCTGTTTTTTTGGACTAGCAGAGTCTCCATTTAATTACTCCAGTTTACACGACAGAAATATTTCCAGCCTGGCACACCAGCATGAGCGTCAGACAAATCTGCAGCAAGGATTTCAGGCTCACTGGGTTTGTTTTGCACCAGGAAAACCTTGGTTTGTATTTAGAACATCACGTGTACAGTATTTGTCGCCCACTGGTTAAAATGACCACCAGGCTGACAGATACTAGCTAGCCACAAGAGCATCTCTGAGTTGTCATGTGCGTGCTGATAAATGCATGTGGAGAGTCCCCTACACACCCACTCAGCTCAGGCAGCTGTAGGCAGTGTGCTGTAAGCCCCAGTAGAGGAACATGTGTTGTGGCATGTACGTGTGTGTTGTAGTGTGTGTGTGTGTGTGTGTGTGTGTGTGTGTGTGTGTGTTGTAGTGTGTGTGTGTGTGTGTGTGTGTGTGTGGTTGTGTGTGTGTGTGTGAATGAATGTGTGTGTGTGTGTGTGTGTGTGTGTGTGTGTGTGTGTGTGTGTTGTAGTGTGTGTGTGTGTGTGTGTGTGTGTGTGTGTGGTTGTGTGTGTGTGTGTGTGAATGAATGTGTGTGTGTGTGTGTGTGTGTGTGTGTGTGTGTGTGTGTGTGTGTGTGTGTGTGTGTGTGTGTGTGTGTGTGTGTGTGTGTGTGTGTGTGGTTGTGTGTGTGTGTATTGGAGGATGAGTGGGTGAAGCCTTAGACTCTGCCTCCTCCCTACTCTCTGTTGGAGCTGTAGCAGCACTGCCGGTTCAGACTGTAGAGGCCCCTGCCAGGCAAAAAACCTTTCCACGGCTGAAAGAAGATCGTAGAGAACCTAAAACACAAATACATTCTCCAGATCGCTCGCTGGGTTTCTCTCTTTCATACACGCACAAATGTTAGTGTTTGAAACATATTCCCTGTACAACATAGCTAAAAATAATACAAATTGTTATATGTTATATAATTGTTCATATACCGTACAGAACCCCTTTTACAGCAAGTATGGAAAGGTATCAGAAATAGAGGGCATAATTCAGGGGTCTTGTTAGATTGATTGCTGGAGTTTTGTGTAGAGCTGCTCTTGGCATCTGGCGCACATTACTTCAAGGTGTGTGTCGGTCTTTTTTTCAGACCCCATGACATTTTTATTGCAAACACATGAGCACACACACACACACACACACACACACAGACACACACACTCACACTCTCTTTCGCCTTTTATGGGCCTCATTTCTCTCCAGTTGGGATGGAGAGAATGAAAGCGTGAGTGAGAGAGAAGAAAGCAAGGGACTGAGAGAGAATGAAAGCGTGAGTGAGAGAGAAGAAAGCAAGGGACTGAGGAATAGACGGGCCAAGGTCTACGGGAGATGAATGGAGAGTGAAGGTGATACAATACCACGTGACATTGTCGTCAAGTACAATGACACAGATCCACTCTTCCTCTCTACTGGAGTGTGTGTGTGTGTAAGGGTTAGGTGACTGAAATCCAGCAATCACATTCAGATATTTTTTTGTGTGATGTGTTGCGTTGTGTTTTGGATCTTTCCCCTGCCTGGTTTTTCACACGCATATAACATGTCTGTCTATTAACTGAGGAGTGCTCTGTTTCGAAGCCAGTTTCCTGGGCTGTCCCACACAGTGGTTTGGCTTTCTGTTACAAGTTTGAAATCATGGATTCGGTACAACGGTGTCAGAGTGACTGATGACGTTGGTTTTCCTGGAGTTCAGGCTCGGTTGGCGTACTTGTCCGACTAACAGGCCCCATATGACTCATATTATTACTGTGTCATTAGTTCCTGATTCTCTCAGAGCCCTCAGCAACTCTCTCAGTTCCACTTTACACTCCAGACAACAGCAGGCTGTTGTTGCAGCAGGGAAACGTCTCATACTCTCCCCATCAAATTAGCGACCATAAAAGAGAAGATTCCCCACCTCCCCTCAGGGCACCAGAGCTGATGAAACCTGTGATGCAAACTTCTTAATTTCCAAGAAAGATGCACCTCTAACGGCCCCGCTCTGTTGGTTTGCCTGCTCTCTCTCTGGAGGGGGACAAGGGAGAATACGACGCACTGCCTAAAGGAACGTTCTAGAAGCGTAATTAAAGCAGCCATGATCTCCCCGAGTCCCTCAGAGGGGAGCAACCACTGTGTGTTGAGTCTGTGATTAAAATGATGGATGACAAAACAAGAAGATGAGATATGTGTGTCAACAGGAAATTAACAGTATGAATTAATGGGCAATTAAAAGAGAGATGCTAGTGAAATTAGCACAGCACAGAACAAGGCGCCCAAGGGAGTCTTCTTTTGAGAGGGATAAAAGGACAGCCGGCTCTGACAACCTGCCACATGAAGCTGACACTGCATGTTGCGTATCGCATACAGGTCTGTCACCATTTGTCCCGAGACACGCCTCTGAATCAACGGAGCTAATGTGAAGAGAGCACACAGAGCGACGTCAGAGCTACCTTTTGTGCGGCAGCATTTTGGTTTGCGTTCATTCTGAAAGAAAAAAACAACCAGAAAAGTGTGATGTAATATAATGTAATATACCGCAGTCAAATTGTTGAAGCCCTCCCATGTTGGGCCTGTTCAGTTGATGTCAGCTCTTCTGTGAGGTAGTGAGAGGTGTTATGATCAGGGAACCTGGAGCTCTATTGACTAGTTAGCTGTGCTAAGCAGGGACCTTTTACCTTCTTCTCTGTCCTGGTGTATTTTGAGGTGGTGTCTCTACACCTGTACTGATCTGTTAAATCCCACTGATGGTCCTTTTACCAGGTGGTTTCCCTGGAGCAGTTTTATGCAATTTAGTTTTAGTTCCGTAGAAATGTCCATAGAGAGTGGTATCCACCACGTAAATCAAAGGCAGGATTCGCATCGCTCTCTGGACTTAACACTGGCAAATAAGGGGATAGGGGACATCAGGCCCTAGGACACGATGCACAAGGCCACATGAGCCATGCCACGCACAGAGAGCATCACACAGTCTGAGTCACCACTGAAAGGACAGGTGTGCTATTCATGACCAAACGTTGGCAACGTCAATTGGGCTTCGATTGCCTCTGGAAGTCGCCATTCTCTTCCTACCGTGTGAAACTCTTATCTTAACTGTGGGAGAGTGAACAATGTTTCGAGGACAGATTTGATCTGTGTTTGTGTGTGTGTGTAGGTGTGGTGTTAAAAGACACTCTTATGCATGGCCAGTTGAATCAGCACACCATAACAGGCTCTCCTCATTCAAAAGTCTTCTTCCAGTGTCCTCCCTGTGACTGGTGGAGTTGTGAGCAACTACTCCCTGTTGCTTTGTCACAACAAACCCTCCTTCAGTTGCCCCCTGTTAACCTGAGTGATACCGCCAGCAAAGGACGGTGAGCAGTCGGTGGCTGCCCACACAGGCAATTTCCTCTATTTTCTCTATCTGTGACAGACAGCGAGTCATCCATGGGTGAGTGATGGCTGCTGGGAGACCCTAACATGACAGGGGCCAGCGCTGGGGAAGCGAGGGCAGGTGAGCTGGTCGCTGGAGCCATCACAGAGGAAGAAGAGCGCTGTGACAGGGACAGGGGCTGTGACAGGGACACCGCTCCAAGCAGCCTTTGTTGCCAGCACCGCCATGTCAATCATTAAACAAAGATTCCAAATGCCACTGTGATAACCTTTCAAACCGTCCCACTCAGCACAAAGTAAATGTAAGTTCCTCTGCAATTATTGAAGGGTAGGTTAAATATCTCCCAGATGCTCTTTGGCTGTGATTCATACACCTGTGTGGAAAATTGCTCCCCTACTCACTGTTCACAAAGTAAGGCTTAATGGCTTAATGTCTTCAGCTAGTGCAGGTACTATCAAAGAAAAATAACAATCCATGCGATGACAGGGACACTCCAGTAGTTTGGTAGCAGTCACCAGACATAAAGGCAGTAAAAAAGGAGTAAAAAAAGGTTTATAGATGTTTATCAGTGAAATAAAGGCAGGAGTGAAAAAAAGGTTTATAGATTAGTTTATCAGTGAAAGGTTTCACTCTTTGTACAGATAAATGCCACCCACTCCCACATTCCACTTTCTTCCAAGGGAGGGCAAACCGCCTACTCTCTACCTGATCTGCTACAGTTTCTCACGCTTTATTAATGCTCTGTTCATGGCCTGATTTGCAGGGATTAGGTTGGCCTGTCTTCCAGTGACGTGCTTGTTCAAGTAGATGTGCCAATGATTGATGGATAATCCTCAGTTTTAGTTTCGCAAGTTTAGTTTCGCAAGTTTCCCTGGATTTTTTTGCTTTTCTGCAAAGATGTCTGGATGAGATGAGAAGAAGTTGGAGGAGGAAGTTCCTCATTCAGAAAGGGGGAAAAACACAGTTCTCATGTGAGTGGGCCGTCTTGAGTGACAGGACAATCATATCAGGGACATGGCGAAATGAAATGTGTTCAATGGCTGTTTCCACACGACATCAACCGTCTTGGGAAAAGACACACCTGGTTCCTGACAGTAGTGAGTCATGCTGCTGGTATAGAAGAACAGGTTTCTGTTCTTACCCAATGAGAACTTTGACAACCAGTGAACCGTAACAACCATTGGTGGCTGAAATCACATTAAGAAGAATAGACATAAGGAATGGGATCCTGGTATTGCCTCAAGTCATATTCACATCTATGAGCATCCTGCTAGATAAACACAAGCTGGCCCTCACACTCGAACATGATCGTCCTGCTGACTTATATGGACCGTGTCCACATCCACCCCAGATCACCTACATGATCACCGACATTTATGGGTCTGCAGGATCTCAAGAAATGAGTCCACGCCTTGCAACAGACAAGTTCTTCTGAACCATCTGCCCTTCCATTGAGACACACCAGGCCTCTTGCAGCAAGCCACTACGCTCCTATTTCAAGCCCAGCCTGTACGACTCCTCCACTGTGTGTGTGACGTGCCGTGTGACGCACCATGCTCCATCTTGCTGGGCCCGGAGCCTGTTGAGGCCATATGTGCGTCCCGCAGGGCGAGCAGCAGGCCATGCCTCACTGAGCGGAGAAGAGCGCCCCGCCAGCGGTTAGGCATGCTTCATGCAGCCGCTGCGCCAGATGCCGAATGACCCCCTCAGTCACGCCAGGGCCGCCGCACGCTGGCATCCAACGCACACCATGGCCAGGAGTGACTGGCAAACGGCATGACAGAGAGAGAAAAAAACATGTCTGCCCAATTGCGTGTGTGATTTAGTGGGAATTGTGTACTACAGGAAGGATGTTCACCATGAGGGGTGTTGGAGAAGGGTGAAGGGTGGCACTGAAACAAACAGGACCCTCGGTGCAGGAGACGCTTATGCTCATCCAAAGCATACTGTGCACTCTGCTCTGTGCTGGTCACCATCAATGGAAAAGGAGATGTGGCCAAAATACTCTGGCATTCAGCGATTCAAAAATCACAGGACATAAGATCATAAATCACATGAAATAAGAGCATAAATCACATGACATAAGATCATAAATCACATGACATAAGAGCATAAACTGGGTAATGGCAGGATAAGAAAAGACGTCATTTAAGACATCATCAGCAGTGTCGGGGCATGTATTGTTGTGTGCCGCCGACTAGAGCATGCCCATGCCCGTCCGTCCGCCTGGCTCGGGGACAAGTCCGCCTACCTCCAGCCATCTGCCCTCCGTGGCCTCCCCCGAGGCCCTCCTGCCCTGCTTCTTAATTTCCACACGGCCTGCCAGAGAACCCCACATGTACCCCGGCCAGAAATCTGTTACACAGGTGGGCCTGGCCAGGCTGGTCTGGGCCGGCCGACGCTCAATTATACAGGAGAAGTGGCAGGTGGGAAGGAGGCAGAGAGAGAGAGAGAGAGAGAGAGAGAGAGAGAGAGGTGGGAGGAGAGAGAGAGAGAGAGGGAGAGAGAGAGGTGGGAGGAGAGAGAGAGAGGTCGGAGGAGAGAGAGAAGGAAGGTGAGAAGGAGAAACAGAGGGGTGCCTTACTGTACACTACACTACACCATATGGCATGAGCAGTCAGCCAATGAGTTTTTTTCAGGCCACACACATGGATTCAGAGAACTACACTATGCTAATGTGCAGCATTGTTGTTTCTTTTATGTACCGTAGGCTATATTCGTAGAGGATTAAACCTCTCCTTGTAGCATAAATACATAAATGCTGAGTACATCCAACAATGATTTTCAAGGTGAAACTGCGGTGCTAAGGTCACATTGGAGTATATTAGAGGATCACTCAGACTCTGGGATGCAGATGGGGTGCCGTGATGTTTACCTTCGGAAGCAGCCTTCATGCTGTTTCCTTTGCCAAAGTCGTTATCTCCCAGGCTCACATGTGCCTCCCCACAAGCTGAAACTCAGATCACCCTGGCATTATGTAAAGACATGCATTGGAGAATTCATTCACAAAACACTCATGTGGATGACATTTTAATCCAGTGCGATGAAGGGGTTTCACACAGTCTATTTACACAAGCAGCATTCTGCATAATTACGTCTAATCCGTCTGTATGTGTTTGGGAAGGTTTGTTTATGTGATTGTGTGTTTGCGCGTGTGCATGTGTATTATCCTTATCAGCTCTTTCTATGATAAGACCTGCAGGCTTAAACCAAGTTCAGTGAGGTAATCCCATCGGAAAAGGCCCATTCTGTAAACAGCAACCGAAAGTATTGTTTACTGTTCGCTTAAACAGCATTTTTTTTTAACCCCTCAGCACGATCGCTTCCGTTTCCATGTGAGATGGAGTCATTTTAAAATCAATCAGATGCATGAAGTCACCGCTTGCCGCACACAAGGTCAGAGGTGTTGGGGCATTAAGCAGTTATTTGCCCTGCGGTTGTGGCCCCTGTGCTCCCAAAATAAACTGCTCGCTGCCCGCTTCCGCCTCGGCGGGGTCCACTGGCCGAGTGTTTAGGTTTCAGGACGCTGCCGCTCAATAACTCACTCACTTACTTTCGGTTGTCAGGCTTTGCAAGACAGGCCTTTAAGGCAGATTAAGAGCAAAAATGCTCTGCTGTTCAATGTAAAGCAGCTATTTATAGTTCTGGATAGTAATGGCTGCTTCTGCATATGTAAAGATGATAGAATTAGATGGGACTTTAATGTGATGATTCGTGATAGACTCATTGGTTACTCATAACTTGAGTTCAATGCACGTACACACACACACACACACACACACACACACACACACACACACACACACACACACACACACACAGATGATGAAATGTTCACTGGCTGTAAACCAAAATATCTCTCACAAGATCTTGTGTAAATAAATCTGAATTAAGCACTGGGTGTGAACATGGGTGTGTGTGTGTATGTGTGTGCATGTGTGGTTTATAAGTGCCTAGGTTCAGCCTGGTCTGTGTATTTATAGACAGAGCTGGCAATGTGCTCGATAGGCTCATTTGCCATCGTTTGCTAATTTAGTTATTCATTGCCACCAGCGGAGCTTGAAAAAAGCTTAAGCTCTATTTAATCAGCATTAAGAAATCATTATGAAACTTTTCATTTAATCGCTTTTAATGGCTTGAGTCATTTGGCATTTTCCCATGGAAGTAAGACTCTTCGTGGTCCACACAGGAGAAGATAAATCACGAAGAAATAGAAGAAAAATAAGTTAGCTATAGAGTACTTACACTTTTATGTAGGACTGCAGGTTTGGGCATTAGGTGCATCTAATGATTTAGCATCCTGTTTGGAAGGTTAATTGGATAGCGTCTTATGTTGATAATGTTTATGTCATTATTGTCATTAGGGTGTTTGCAATGCTGCATTGGCTTAATATAGCTGACCAAAACCAGTGGCATTAGTGCCATAGAATCCTTTGATTTGACAGGAAACATGGCATGGAACATTCTAGTGGTTTCAAAAACACCACATTACTGGAATTTGGCCCTCACACCCAACTGGATGATGTCAGCATTGAAGCACCAACGTAAACAACGTTTCTTCCCTGAAGGCTCTACCAGTCAGACCTGACTTCCTTCCCCCCTCCCCCAGTCACCCACTAAAACGAAAAAATACAAAACTTTTCAAAGAGCTGAGGCGGTGACTTAGGCTTGTGTTGGCATTGGAGCTGGGAATGTTGATGTGATTATTAAGCTCCTGTAAGCAGTGACTGGAGAGGACCGGGCCCTGGTCACCATGGGCAGGATCTCACTCGTCCCTGTGAGCTTGTTAGACCCCGGTGTGTCCCGAGTGCTTGGCCCCAGGAGGCTCGTCTGCAGCCTGTAATTCTGCGGCCTCAAGACTCCATTAGAGCACATCTCTGGGGTTTTTGGGGCGACCCCAACGATGATGATGTCATGACGGCCTCTGGCTCGCAGCCCGAAAGCCGCGGTTTTTGGTCAAAGGGGGGCCTGAGCACCGCTGGAGTTATTGAAATACAACACGCCGCTGTCCGACAGCCCTCACCAAAGCCACATGATCTCATCTGTGTGAGGAGGCCGACTCGCTCGCGCGCGCTCTCCCGCTCCTGCTCCCGCTCCTGCTCCCGCTCCCGCTCCCGCTCCCGCTCCCGCTCCCGCTCCCGCTCCCGCTCCCGCTCCTGCTCCCGCTCGGCTGAGGTTTGGGCCGCATGACACACGCTGCAGCTGCGTGCTGTTACACAGTCCCTGCGGCCGGGAAACGTTTCAATACACCGCTCACTCCTGAACTCTGAAAGGCGGGATTGTATACTCAAGGCAGTGGAGCTAGTGTGCCAGACAAGCTTTTTGGTTAAAACATCACTTAAAACAGCCATAAACTTACATTGCTGGTGTCAGCCGTGGGGTGAGTTGTTGATCTGCCAATGTTAGTGACACCGTCAGCATACTGCATCTGTGCTATACAAAGAACCCACACTATCTATACTATCCATGAATATAAACAGTGACATTGTGAACTATGGAGTTCATTTAAGAAATAGGGGAATAGAGGGAGTAGTGAGAGAGAGACAAAGTGCAGATAATTAAATAAAGCATGGTGTCAATGTTAGGCTGGCTGTAGAACCTCAAGAGTCCCCGGGTGTCCTAGCTCACTTCACACTCTGTGATGGGGAGGCTGGGGGGGGGTGTTGTTGGCAGCTCAGTGTGTGATGGGATTGCTGGGATATGTATTTGTTTGGGTTTGTTTGTGAAAGCCCCAGGCCCCGGATGTAATTCCGTCCCACATCCATAATAAGGCTTTTGTTTTGGGGCTGAGAAATAACCCTCCACACAAATCTGCACACCTCTATTACGCCGATTTCATCACGCTCGGGCGGCCTGAACGAGAGGGAGCAGCACTGTGTTCACCTCCCAAGTCTCGCAGCCTCAGAAGCACACCTGCAAAAATAGCGAGGCAATCTTGGGGCTCTGAAAGGTGATAGAGGAGATTGATTGTGGCTGACTGTTCGTTGACGCCGGTCAAGCTGCTCGCAAGGCTGCTGCTGCCAGCTGCTGCCGCCACCAAGGTTGATGATGGGCATCGCTGGGACCCAGATCGATGGGCCCATGTGAGTTGTCGTTTCTCGGCCGCAATGGGGTAAACAGCAGGGCACAGCAGTGGGCCAACGGGCATCCAGAGAGTGGCACAGCCAGGACTGCCCGTCATTATACCAGCGCCTGGTACATGTCAGTCCGATCTCTAGAGGCGCAAACAGCCTTTAGCAGTCAGTATTTTAAAGGAGAGGAATCAAAAGCCATTACTGCTTGGCCAGGTTGGCAGTCACCCTTGTGGCTGCTCCTTTTAGGGAGAGAAGTAGTATTGAAAAAGTGCTTTCGGCTGTATTTGCCTTTGTGTGTTAAACTCTTAGTCAGCCCCCCAATGAAGAGAAATATCCAACCCCCCCTGTTCTGTATCTGGAACCCAAGAGACGTTGGATGTGTTGAATGTGCCAACCTGAAAGACCAGTATTAGGAAGGCAGCTCTCGCCTGTGTCTCTCTTGTCTCTGTCAGAGTTCCCTAGCTCTTTTGTTAGGAAAAAATAATATGATCTTTTCGTGTAACCTGAAATGAAATTCGAGGGTGGCATGTTCTAATTTGCATTTAGATGACCCAAATCTACCTTGCCCTCGACCACTCATTCAGCTGCCCTTTGCTGCTCTTTGGAGAGCGATATGGTGTGTGTGTTGATGCATTTGTGAGATACATCTACTTCTCTGAGTCATGTGATGATGTTTTCACAGCACCCTGGTGAGTGTACTCCTACTACAGATGTGGCTGTTCTGAGATCAGCATGAACAGCTTGACGATGTGGGTTATAGATGTGACATGGCCATATCTGTGTTCCTTCCTGGAGCATCACATTAATGATGACCGCAGATCTGCTGCCCTGTAGTTTGTCATGTGTCACTTTGGAAGACTTCATGAAAGTATTCAGATTTGATGTTGAATCAAAGTACACATGTATGTAGGGTTTTATGGCATTCATAAAATAGCATGTAGAAGGTTTAACGCAATGCAAAATGTCCAAAACAAAGATGTTACTTAGAATTATGTTTGAACATTTGTGTTAAGAGATCAATGAAATGCTGGACTGAAATAGATTTATAGAAGCGTTATTTTTGCAATCCCAAGAATCCCGAAGCTGCTGATAGTAATGGCTTACAGAGCTGCCGATGTCCAGGATACTGTTTCGTACACTCAAAGCTCTTCTCTCCCAGCGGGCAGGATTAGTTTGCCTGAAGGGCACAGATGTGCCACTGAAATACTCCCACTGTTGCCCAAAAGCTGATCACATCTCTCCCCTCTGTCTCCTTCAAGTTCTCTCTTTCTAGCCAAGGTCAGCAGAGAAGTTATCACAGGGTTTACAGTTGCATCTGTAGTTATATTTTGTGTGTGTGTGTGTGTGTGTGTGTGTGTGTGTGTGTGTGTTACAGAGAAAGAGAGAGATGCAGCAGGAAGAATATATGTCTCCCTACTAGGCAATATTAGGCAGTAATGAAATGATCAGATCAAATAAAGGCAAGATAAATGATTATTCATCTTCTCTGTCTGAAACACATACTGTCTCGTCTAGTCACTGGAATGCTGCTGATTGATATGTCCTTATACAGCACTCTACACTCAGCTGTCATAGGGAGAATGGAGGTTAATGTTGTGTGTTAATGTGTGACCCTCCACCTTTCCCCTGACCCTGCTCAGGCTATAGGCCTGCACTGTCCTCAGTTACCCCTTTTCTTCCCAGGCAGTTTGAGAGTTGGTTCGGAGCCAGTGTCTAATCTCTAAACCAATCCTTTGTGTTTTGACAGCCAAAGAACTGGCTCTCGGACAGGAAAACTGGTTCCAGAGTGGCACCAAATCTGGTCTAGAACCAAGAACCACTTTTGTCAGGGGTGGGGGCCAACAAAACCAACTAAAGCTTTGTGACTGTAACATTCATGGCTTGTTAGCTAGCTGTTGGTCAGCTAACATTACCCAATCAATGATGTGAGAAATCAGTAGCTATGCTTGCTTGCTAGTCAGCCATTGTTGTTGTTGTGCTTGGCACTTGAGAAAGCGGAGAGGTACACAGCGATGTAATGACGTGGGTCAGAGGGTCGCAAGTTGAACCAACTTCAACTCCAACAGCACCAGTCCAGCACTAGCACCTCGTTTGCGTGGGTGGACAGGGGGTAAGTGAGCACTCCGTGATGGCCAGGTCATACCTCTGGGATGTTGGGTCAGTCCAGTCCGTGATGGCCAGGTCATACCTCTGGGATGTTGGGTCAGTCCAGTCCGTGATGGCCAGGTCATACCTCTGGGATGTTGGGTCAGTCCAGTCCGTGATGCCCAGGTCATACCTCTGGGATGTTGGGTCAGTCCAGTCCGTGATGGCCAGGTCATACCTCTGGGATGTTGGGTCAGTCCAGTCCGTGATGGCCAGGTCATACCTCTGGGATGTTGGGTCAGTCCAGTCCGTGATGGCCAGGTTATACCTCTGGGATGTTGGGTCAGTCCAGTCCGTGATGGCCAGGTCATACCTCTGGGATGTTGGGTCAGTCCAGTCCGTGATGGCCAGGTCATACCTCTGGGATGTTGGGTCAGTCCAGTCCGTGATGGCCAGGTCATACCTCTGGGATGTTGGGTCAGTCCAGTCCGTGATGGCCAGGTCATACCTCTGGGATGTTGGGTCAGTCCAGTCCGTGATGGCCAGGTCATACCTCTGGGATGTTGGGTCAGTCCACTCCGTGATGGCCAGGTTATACCTCTGGGATGTTGGGTCAGTCCACTCCGTGATGGCCAGGTTATACCTCTGGGATGTTGGGTCAGTCCAGTCCGTGATGGCCAGGTTATACCTCTGGGATGTTGGGTCAGTCCAGTCTGTGATGGCCAGGTCATACCTCTGGGATGTTGGGTCAGTCCAGTCCGTGATGCCCAGGTCATACCTCTGGGATGTTGGGTCAGTCCACAGTTGAATCCTGGGGTGGGAGCTGTGCCAGGCCTGAGTCTTGAGAACATGGCTAGACAGCACCTGAATCTGAGAGAAAGGTTTCTAAAGCTCCCTGTGATGTTGTGTGTGTGTGTGTGTCTGAGTGGTCAGCATCAAGGCAACACTTAACGGGCTCATTGGTGTGGTTGCAGTAGCAAGGATCTTCACATTGATAGTATTGGCAGGTGGCTGCAAACCTGATCTGAAGAGGAGATGCAGTACTTCCCCTCCAGGGCTGTAAATTATTCAAAGCTCTTGCTCTTGCTAAGGAACCAGGACAGCTGACAGCGGCGAGTGCTGTGACAGTCAGTTGCCCTCCTCCTGCCACCTCCTCCTCCCCCCTCACCCCTCTCCCCTCCACTCCTGTTCCTGGAAAACAAACACTGATGCATCTGTGACAGGGTCAGAGAGGAATGGGGAAGAAAAACGACGACCCAGCATGGTCATACTTTAGTCTCTCTCTCTCTTTATTTATTTTTTACCCTCTTCCTTTCTCTTTCTTTATTTGTGTTTTTGTCTTCTTGATGTCTCTCCATTTTCTATCTCTGGTTGATGGTTTGTCTCTCTCTCTCTCTCTCTCCCTCACACACACACACACACACACACACACAGAGGGAGAGAGAGAGAGAGAAAGTCTTCACATAAATTGTCTCCCTAGTGGAAATTTCCCTAACCCTCTCCTGCAATCCAGAATCACTATATAAACTGTGTTACTTTCTCAGTAGCTGTACGCCTGGTGTGGTATGAGATTTGGGATCATTTGCTTTGCTTGCGTTGTGCTGGACTCTGCCCACTGTAAGTGTGCCATCCTGCCCTTAGAATGTGTTATGTAAGAGTCCCAGGGTCCTAGAGGAGCAGGGTCATGGTCAGAGAGAGAGACCAGTATAATGAGCACAGACCCTGAAGGGTCCAGGAGGAGCAGAGAGAGAGACCAGTATACTGAACACAGACCCTGAAGGGTCCAGGAGGAGCAGAGAGAGAGACCAGTATACTGAACACAGACCCTGAAGGGTCCAGGAGGAGCAGGCTCAGGGTCAGAGAGACAGACCAGTAAACTGAACACAGACCCTGAAGGGTCCAGGAGGAGCAGGCTCAGGGTCAGAGAGACAGACCAGTAAACTGAACACAGACCCTGAAGGGTCCAGGAGGAGCAGGTTCAGGGTCAGAGAGAGAGACTAGTATACTGAGCACAGACCCTGAAGGGTCCAGGAGGAGCAGAGAGAGAGACCAGTAAACTGAACACAGACCCTGAAGGGTCCAGGAGGAGCAGGCTCAGGGTCAGAGAGAGAGACCAGTATAATGAGCACAGACCCTGAAGGGTCCAGGAGGAGCAGAGAGAGAGACCAGTATACTGAACACAGACCCTGAAGGGTCCAGGAGGAGCAGAGAGAGAGACCAGTACACTGAACACAGACCCTGAAGGGTCCAGGAGGAGCAGGTTCAGGGTCAGAGAGAGAGACCAGTATACTAAACACAGACCCTGAAGGGTCCAGGAGGAGCAGGCTCAGGGTCAGAGAGAGAGACCAGTATACTAAACACAGACCCTGAAGGGTCCAGGCTCAGGGTCAGAGAGAGAGACCAGTAAACTGAACACAGACCCTGAAGGGTCCAGGAGGAGCAGTGAGAGAGACCAGTATACTGAGCACAGACCCTGAAGGGGCTGCTGCTCTTCCTGTGTTCCCCTGGTATAATCTTCTGTAGAGAAATATTGTACAGTAGATGAGTTTTTTGCTTGAGATTTGTTTGAAACATCTTTTTTGTATTAGAGTCTGGAGACTTACCTAGAAGCTGTATCTTTATTGAAACCATGTGTGCATGGAAAGAGAGCACTAGGTGCCAAATTATCTGGGGAAACAACTCTTTACTACTGTGGTTTAATATGTAGTGTATATATATATATATATATATATATATACATACAAACACACACACACTACACAGCACAACAAGGGAAAGCAGTGTCATAATTTGAGATTGGGGATACGTGGGAATATCCAATGCTTGTATGTAACAAACAGATAAAACTAAGAAAATACTGATACACATTCGACACAACCCAGGGTAAGGAATGTACACCTGTTCCCAGCCAAACCTCACAGAATGGGAGAGAGAGAAGGAGAGGGAGAGAGAGAGAAAGAGAGAGAGAGAGAGAGAGAGAGAGAGAGAGAGTGAGAGAGAGAGTGAGAGAGAGAGGAAATTGTGCTTATGCAAACAACTCAATGAATAACGGTTTTACAGCCAGGAGGTCATCTAGACTGTGAGCGCTTTGGATTCTCATGTTTAATTAGACGTCTCGAGACGTCCTTCTCTTCTCTTCACTCCTTGCTCATGTCCTTCCCATCAGTCTCTCCTCTGCACTCGCTCGGTTTGCGTCGTGATGCACACCCCCTCTTCGTCACTCTGCTCCCAGGCGTTTGACTCACAGCCATTCTACAACACATTCATCTATTCGCTCCTCTAAAGGCAACCCGCCCCTCTCATGCACAACACACACACACTCTCAATCACACACACACACACACACACACACACACACACACACACACACACACACACACACACACACACACACACACACATATACAGCTCCAACCCCTAGGGCATCACTCCTTTGTTGATCTGACCGAGCAAATCACTGCCTCTCCTCAGCTCTTTGTCATGGGCAATCAGAGAGCACATTCAGATCTAAATGAAACCCGTATTGATCGCTCCACTGAACAAAGCTTGAGGACCGTGAAAGCATCCGTCCCCATAGCAAGGGTTTTATAGGCTTTGATTGAACAGCCAGATCACAGGGCTTTACAAATCTCATTATTGACCTCGCTCCAGCCCAGTTAAGCTGAACGTATCTGCATATACTCATATCTACATGGAGCTGCAAGAGGACCAGGAACTGTGGTGCAACTGTGTAAATATTTGTTGTGGTGCAACTGTGTAAATATTTGTTGTGGTCAACCTGAGCTGAGATCCCTTGTGACACACCTTCCCATGCTGCTGTACCCTGCCGGGATGGATTCATCTCTCCACCTCTGATTGGACGGGCCAAGTTTCCCTGATTGCGCTGATTTTAGCTAATGAAAGGTTATTGGTTACAGCTGGCTGGCAGGATGCTGTGATGATCTGTTGATTGTGGGTGGAAGGGGAGAGATGCAGGGGGCCGAAGAGCGTGTCTGTGTGTGTGTGTCCCTCTGAGGTGGTGTGCTGGTCAAATTCAGGCCTGTGTAGTCCATGCTTTGATTATGGGTCTACTGCATCCACCTGACAGTTTAAATCAAAGGAACACCTGAAAAAAACATCCCCACAAACATCCCTCTTATATATAAGTGGCAAAATATGATTCCTTTAAAGTGGACCTAGCATCCCCTGATTTCTCCTGGCTGAAATAATGAAAAGTCTGAAGGTAGTTTGTTCATAAGAGCTGTTGCCCACTGAGCGGGGACCAGGACAGAATACCAATGTGACACACATGGAAGGAATAAGTAGTAGCACAGCCATCTTGTGACCAGGACAAGGGAGGCCAAGCAGTGCATTCCACAGTCATATGGAAATAGTCCCTCTCAAACAGTACCAGGAAGAATGTGCCATTCTGGGAGAGCTGTTTGCCTGCAGGGATTTTAAGGAGTGTAGCAAGTTTAATATAGACGGGGGAGTTGGAAATAGCTTGGGTACGGCTGGGAAATCCATGCTTCACCTTTACCAAAGTCAGGAAATGTGTGACGTAACCTCAGATTGAATAGTGTGTCACAGCTAACAGTAAACGTTTGTTTCCGAAAATTAAAAGATATGGTGTCAGGATTCAAGGTCACTCATTTCCTTCGACCTGTAGTTTGCTCTGTTGCTCTGATATGACTGTACTCTTCGCACACACGAACGATGGTTGTCTTTTTCAGTTTATGTGATTTATCTGACAACTGGGTTGGATGAGTACAGTGTGACAAAAACAGCTTCCAAAACGCAATGTCTTAAGTCATCTGCATCTCTTCAAGTAAGTTAATCCCCAGACCTTGTTCTGCCTATCTTCAAATCAAGCTATTTCGGTCCATATTCTTAGTCCTTGAGAACACTGATTGACACAAACCAGTGGGAAGAAAATGGCCCTCTAGAGTGTGTATCTGTCAGTGTTAGTTTCTAGTGTGTGGTGGGTAGATGACACTAATGTTCCAGTCATACCATTTATCTGAAATGAGCACAAGTATGTCATTGACGATAAATCACTGATAATATGAGGAAGTAAACCCTAAAAAGAGAACAGTGATCCCTTGTCCTTCACATGATCACTCATGTACTTAGGCTCACAATTACCCCCCACACACACACACACACACACACACACACACACACACACACACACACACACACACACACACACACACACATGCACACACACACACACACACACACACGTGCACACACACACACACACCCCCCACAAACACCCACAAACACCCACAAATGCACTTGCACACAAGCATGCAATTCTATAGTTTAAGGACTAGAAAGGGAGTATTGAACTGTACATGTTATTAAAAGAAAACAATCTGAAAGGCCGATGGAAAAAGTGAATGGAGCCTTTTGATCCACCCTTGATTGCTTTGGGAAGAGAGAGCCTTTGGAGCTGCTGCTGGAGACATGTCTGATTTTCTTAAGGGGCGTTGGCCCACTGTTCATAAACACACTCTCCATCAAGGGCCCGAGTGTGGCTCCGCTGGCACTCACTCACTATTATGTAATCCATCTGAATGTGTCTATTGTAGACAAGGCCAAGTAGAGCCTCCCATGGCTCCAGCGAAGTGAATAACGTAAACACACTCACTTACAGAAATCATTACTCTTCCACCAGGACCAGGACCAGGCAGAAACCCCTAGATGATACAGGAGTGACTGTACAGCCATGTTGTTTAAACTTTTAAACCATTAGCATTTCTGTGTAAAAAAAAAAAAAACGGTCCAGTCACAGACTTATTTTTGAATGACTTGTTATGTTTAGATTGCTGGAGATATGACTCTCAAGTCATATTTTCTTTTTCTGCCGTCTGTATATCTATGTCATCTGAGGCAGCTGTCCAATCTAGTCATGCATTGAAAACGCACCACTGCTATAATTGGTGTCAGGCGTTACCAGGAACAACGCCTCATATTTGCATCTCACTCGTGCACTAAAATAATGTTTGCTGCTTCAGTGAACGCACTGGAAATATGCCTTTTCTCAATATATTTCTTCTAAATATAAGTTTTGACCGAATGGGATACTGAATATGACACATTTGTTGAGAATAGATAAAAGCGGAACATTTGAAAAAACAAGTGAACACTTGAAGCCTGTCATTTGGCTCTTACTGTAGGATTGTCACTCTCTCCCGTTCATAGTGATGGCAACAGCACCTCAGTGTCTGTGCTAATGTTAGCATGTAGCTGTTGACTGACAACCTTCCAGAAACCCAAGTGCTATGTTAGCATATCTTAGCACAAAACTGTGTTAGCATTACAACTACATTAGCTTGCCAACAGTGCACGGTTTTCTTCCAAACAAACACCCTCTCAGCAGGTTTATATCCACCTTAACTCAAACAGTTCAAAGCAACACACCCCTGCAGCTGTTGTACTTTCTCTCAGAAGTCACTCCCCAATTTTAAAAAGGTCAGAGCTTTTTTCAGTGACTCGTTAACGTTAGCTGATTCCCATCATTAGCCAGAATCGTTAAAGCCCTCCAGACCCTCCACCCCGAGTGGCCATGCTGCGAGCGTCCCTGTGTTTGGGTCCCTGCCACCTTTAATTGGATCTGATCATGTTAGCATCTTAGCACGCAAGCGTCCTTGAACTCCAGGGTTGCTTGGGAGTGTGTAATCACAGGCTGAGGAGGCTGATATGAGCGGGGAGCTCTTGGAGGTGACGGTGGGCCTGAAGCAAAGGCGGGGAGGAATTTGGCTGAGCACGTTAGGCACTCCCTCCCTGTAAAGTGCTCATACAAATTACCTGACTACAGAGTGCTCATTCCCTGCCCTTTTTTAAGTAGATTTTGTCGAGGCTTTTTTTTGTTTTTATTTGGAACCTTGCAAAAGTACAGCTTGAAGACAAACATCTTGTAGGTCCCAACCATTAAAACACTGATATTTTTAGACACACTTAAGTGTCAACCAGTTTGATGGTGTAACAGTATAAACCAGTTATTCGTGAACATGTTCCCCTGAATGGAACTACTGACGCATTTTCACTCTTGGTGTTAGTGTAGGTGAATGAAGTGTGTTTACATTGTAGTAGGCGTCTGTCTGTTCTCCCTTA